>NC_000078.6:73691299-73898799 GCF_000001635.26 Mus musculus | reverse complement strand
AACATGTAAGCTTAGGTCACAGCCCTCTACCTTTCTATTAAGGATCCATTCTATTATAGTCAACCAGAAATTTAGTTTAATCTGCATGCTTGTGTGTCGTTTGAGAATTTCTAAGAAACCAGAACACTTTTTCATCTTGGCAGTTTCTATAATTTAGGATTGGTACCAGATACATAAATGCATTTTTTTTTTTGCATTCTAAATTCGGGCTATGAGTTTTACCAGTGCTGTCTCAGCAAAGCTTCAGGATAGCCCAGTGAGGCAGGGACTCTGATGATCACATTGTATATCAGGAGTTAATGATTAGACAGGTAAAAGAACTGAGTTGAGAGCTAAGGAGCAGGAGAAACGGGGTTCTGGATCATGCCACACCCTTTGCAACTCAAGCTACTGTGATACTTGTCTGGGGAAAGCACAAAGCTCTTGTATATGGAGGTGTGCTCTAAAATAATCTACCAACTTTTTAACAACACTGTGACAGCAGTATGTATTTCCTAAGTGTGGTGTGCATGTGGCTAGAGGCATTTCAAATACAGCAAATGAGCAAAAATGCTTTCAGAACATTTCTCCTAACCTCTCTAGCTGGTGTGTCTAACTCATGACACCAAAGCTGTCCAACATAAACTCTTTTAAAAAATATTTTATTTTTATTTATATGTGTTTTTTCATCTCTCTCTCTCTCTCTTTGTGTGTGTGTATATGTGTCAGTGTACATGTTGAAATCAGAAGATACCTTCGGGGTATTGGCCTTGCTATCCACCTTGTTTGAGACAAGGTCTCTTCTTGGCTGTTTGCCACTATCCATGCCAGACTAGCTGAGCCTCCAAGGACTCTCCTGTCTCTGCCCCCACCCCCACCTAGTTGTAAGCTAAGGCTATGGGCACACAGTACCATACCAGGATTTTCATTCATTCTAAGGACTTGAACTCACGTCTTGGTGCTTGTCTAGCAGCCACTTTACCTACTGAGCCATTTCCCCAGCTCATGAAAGATTATTTTCCATTGCAAGCCATGATTTACTGCTCACATGGAGATAACGTATCCTCACATAACATTCTTTGAATCAGACACTTACAGCACCTGAGCACACAGCAGCAGTGGCAGGAGGCAGCACACGGGTTATGCCAGGACCACATGTGCGTTTGTACATGGTATGGAGATATGACTCAATTTGCATTCTTTATGTTTATTCACATTTCTTTTCACTGTGAATGAAGCTGTGCATGGTGTCTGTACTTGTTTAGTCTGTACTTCATAAGCTTTGCCAAGTTTTAACTTTCAGATAAGATTTATACATGTTTACAGTAGTATGTGATAAACTAGCTTATTGCTTACATACACTTATTTACTTATATACTCACGACATACCTTTTGCTTAATTACTTTAATGTTTATGCAGTCTGTAAATTTTTTCAAATTGTTAAATATCTCACAAGAAAACATATACAAATAAGTTGATCAGTTTATTCAGGCCTGGGTTGTTCAAAGCTGATAGTAATTGTAAGCTGGTCATTCTATTAGTCTTTATTTCCTGCTCTTTCCTTTATGTGCAAATGGTAAGATAGTATACGTCATATACTTGGTGAATTTACTATACAATAATATTGTTGGGTATTATGTCTTATAAGTACACACACAAATATAATTTTTAAGATCAGGTTTCATGTAACTTAGGCTAGCCTCGACCATCTATGTAGATCAGGCTAACCTTAAGCTACTGCTTTTCTCACCTCTCCCTCCCAAAAATTAGAAACACATTGTACACCACCATACCTGACCTATGACGAAACAGAATGTGAAACCACAAGATTTTTACAGTTAACATAAAGACTTGATACTTATAAATAATGGTCATTTGGATTTGATCTCAAATCAAACTACGTTCCTCTAGCTAGACTGAACAAAAAATGTTTTTACAGAGAGGCAAAGCTGATACAATTTTCCCTGGGCAAGATATATTAATTTCCTTATATAGTTATATAAGCTTTCACCCTGAAATGGATTGCAAATAGAGAGAATTGCTTCCCTAGTTTAAAAATTAGCTTTTACTTTCCTTAGTCTTCACTGTCTATAGAGATAAGACTCCGAGTTTACATCATACATAATTTTCTCAGCTGCAAGAATGCTAAGTTGCTTCATGGCAGATGATTAACAATTTCACAATCCGGTATGAATCAGCTTAAATTCTATCTGATTTTTATCACAGTGAATAGAAAAATGTGTACTATCACTCTTTGAATTATTTTTTAAATTTATTTTTATTTTATATATGTAGGTGTTGTCTGCATGTATGTGTGTGCACCTTGAGCGTGCCTGGTGCCCATGGAGGCAGGAAGAGAGTATCAGAACTCGGGGACTGGAGTTACAGGTTGTAATTCACCATATGGGTCTTAGGAATCCAACCCAGGCCCTCTGGAAGAGCAACCAGCACTCTTAACCACTAAGCCATCTTTCCAGCACTCCACTTTAAGGCTTCTATAATGTAGGAGGAGTTTTACGACTGCATCTGCAGTCTGAGGATTTTATGGTCATGATACAAGTTAATATTGCGTAGTTTACTTGAAGCCAAATTTTAAAATTTGTTCCTGTCTCTAGAGAAGAAGCATCGTCAAGCTTTGTCCATGGTCTGCTGGACATCTGGCCAGACAATTCTAAACCAGAGGCTCTTGTTGGATGGTGAATGTTCCAGGGGTTTTGTGCTTTTTCATCTAATCTGTCTCCACAACACAAGGAAGTCTCTGTCTCTGTCTGTCTCTGTGTCTGTCTGCCTCTCCCCCTCTTTCTCTGTGTTTATCTGTATGTCTCTCTCTGTCTCTCTGCTTTTCTCTCCTCCCCTCCCATTACCTCCTCTCCTCTTCATGTCATAAGTCAATAAATAAGTCCATTTGATGAAAGGTGAGTGAGAAAAGTCTCAGAATGAGTCTTAGGATGGAAGTGCTCACTTTAACAAGCTATTTGGGTGACATCGTCACTCTCTCCAAAACAACTGTGGTTTCCACTGGAGGAAAAATACTACTCAAACATTAAAAATACCACTGAATAAAATACTCAAAAATAGCTTTCCTCTAGATGTTAATTTCCACTGGAAGTTGCGTATTTTTATTTTTTTTTCAGTCATCTGGGATTTTAAAATAAGCATTTAGAATAAAGCTTGTAACAGAATAATTAAAGTAGACGTGAAACAGGGATCTTATATTGCTTAATATTTATCTTAGCTTGGTTTTCTTTCCATGTGCCCAGAGCCACTGGCAATTCATATTTTCCAAATGTTGTGTGGATAATGTTTCTCTTTGATTTTCTGTTTTTTCTTTTTTCTTTTTCTTCCTTCTGGTGGGTGATGCAGAACCATTAGCTGTTTGGCTCTTCCATTGGAAAACTTATAAAGTTTCCTATGGTTAAGTGTGTCAGAACTTGCCTGTGAAGAACCAGAGTCAAGCCACAAGAACCTGATTAATTTTATACCAGGACTTGCTTAGACAGGTTGGTGCCTCCAGTGTAAGTAGCTGTCCCGAGGAAGCCACATCTCTGCAGAGTTATCTTATAATCAGATATAATGATATTAAGCGTACGCTGTGTACCAAACTTGGGGGTGGATCTTGGGAATTATAGACTCTTCCTGCAGTTCCCTTTCCCAACGCTGTCTAAGTTCTGACTTCAGCTCCATACCCCACCTTTGCTCTACTCTTCTGAGAACGTAGGTGACTAATGGAAGACTGTCCTGTGATTATCAACATTCCTTGGCTTTGCCCTGCATTTGGAAGGTCGAGCTTGCTCCCTGGAGCTGAGTCATTCTTCCATCACCTTCGTGTTACCAGGCAGCAGGACCTTTCTGGTCATGTCTATGTCACATTTCTCCAGATCCTGTCCTGTATCCCATTAACAAGGTCTGTCATAACTAGGTTTAGGGTCAAGTGTCTGCCTCAAGGTCTGAAGTGCTGAAGCACTTCCTTGAGACTTGCTGCTGGAGCAAAGACAATTTCAGAGTGTAGTTAACCTAGGGCCTGCAGGGAAAGGGAGCTGGCAAGACTATGTGGCTAGAAAATAGGAACACCTCTCAAAACACTGTAATATCGGTGCTGTGGTATGTGTATCCATCAAAACACGTCGAACTCACATAAAATAACAACTGTTTTATTGTATATAAATAACACCTCTATTGAGTTAATTAGCAGTGAAGAGCATTTCTACTCCTGAGCATTTTTCTAATCTCTGTTCTTTTCTCTGATGTGCCCCCATCTGGCTACGTTTCATCTGTCCATTGGTTGGTCATGCAGATTTTGTCTAACCTGCAGCCTTTACTTAGAAATGTGAAGCTTGTGTATTACCTCAAGAGGGGAGTGGGGAAAGCAATAGATATGCACATTGTTCAGACCAGTAGGTTGTGGGTCCTATAAGCAAGCTTCAGAGAGCAGGTGATGTTAATCCCCTATATTCTTGCTATTTTATGTCTACTGTTGCAATGGGCATAGGCTCTGTTATGCAGTGATGTGTTGGTCTAGTTGTCTCTATCCCCAGTTTCCCAAAGAATGCCTTACCCAGAAAGAGGTCAATAGAAAACCATTGTGTTGCTCTCGTACTGGGCTCCATGAACATTGTAGAAGCTCAGGAAGTGAAGGATCGTATACAAATATCATAGTTTCCTTGCAAACCCAGTGAATGAGCATGTTGGACAATTGTTGGTGTAGATAATCCCAGAACTCGAAAGAGAGAGAATGTCTTGGAGAACATCTCTGTGATGTAGGGAAGTGACCACTTGTGTGGATCGGGAACTTGGGTTCTGTGGACCCCAATCTAAATGATCCTTCCTCCTTTGGGGATCATGTTCCTCAGCTGAAAAGTCAGGGAGTTGAGCTAAATCATCACAGAGTCCCTTAAGATGAATCACTTCTACGATAGTTTGTTGTCAGTTAAAGGTGTGACTCAGTGGCGGGACACTTGTGCAGGAAGGATGAGCTCTGGCCCCAATTCCAAGACCACTCAATGAATAAATAAAGCAATAAATAGATAAAATAATCCCACATAGTCCTTAGAGACATAGATTCAGAAACACACAGCAAAGGTTAGAACTGGACAGGTGGACAAGATTAATTTGGTTAACACTACAAAATTCCAAACCTTCCACATGGTATCAAAATATTGGATATTTTCATAATTCTTTCCCATGCGTTTCCCTGATTGGTTTTCAAACAGCCTCAATACAATGTTTATCTCAGGATGCACTGAGAAGTTGGACCACAGAGTGAGAACACGTGGGAAAAGAGGAATTGTAGAAGACTGGGCCTTCAGACTATTAGTTACAGTTTGTCTCCTCTTCCAGACACACACCATCTTTTACAAAGATCACGGGACCGTAACGATGAGATCTAAGTAGGCTAACACAGCTATGGACAGATACAGGCAACTTCCTTGTCGCCTGAATTCATTTGCACCTAGTCCGTTTAATTTGATTTATGCAGACACTGATACGTTTTCAGGGAAAAATAATTGGAATAATGCTAATGATCACATTTCAGGCATAGATAGGTCCCTATAGGCTAAGAAGAGCCTAGTGGGAGCTGACTCTCCAAGCAATTTATCCTGTAGGGAACAGTCTTGGTATAATAGGATGCAGCTACAAAAACTAAGGAGTTGAGCAGAGTAAGTCTGTTTTGTTTTTAAAGGCATTAGGGCTTAAGCAGTCTCCCTGGGGGACTCTCCTAGATGCAGAGTGCATATGGCTGTTCCTTTCTCACTTTGTGAATATTTGCAATGGGGCAAAACGTTAAGACCACTGAGTAGTGCACGACAGTGCATGACAAGGAACTGTATTTGATGTAAAATTTTAAATGTGACAGCATTTTAAGATTTACTATTCTATTTTTTTATTTTTATTTTTATTTTTATTTTTTGAGACGTCTAATTATGGAGATCAGGCTGACCTGGAATTTGCCCTGTAATTCAGGCTAGCACAGTCCTCACGATCTGGCTGGGATTACAGGAGTGAGACTCCCTGTACCTTGACCCTGCCTGGGTCAAGCAGCACTGGAACCTATCTCCAGCTGATATTTAATTTAGCAGAGCCCCCGCATGGCAGCAGCCAGGTCCATTAAGAAAGTGAATGTCCTAGACTAACAAACTAATGCATGTGGGACACTCTGGGCTTCTCAAGAATACTTTGGAGAGTTGAAATTCCTGACTAAGTGGAAGGAGGGGGCTCCTACTACAATCCAGCACTGGGTTATAAGACAGTGAGTATTGTTTTCTGGATATGGGCACTATTTAAGCCTTACCACTCCAGCATATTGGAAATCCCTAACCTATATGAGCCATCAAGTCTCTCTAGCTTCTGTATAGCATGAAATATTTTTTCATCCAAATGCTTGAACAGTTTTCCACTGAAGGTTGCTGAGATGCACCTTGTCAAAATTAGTTTTGCTTAAGTATTCACATCAAGCGGATAAAAACGCAATCATAACCATAAGTGATATTTTGTGTTTGCTTGTTCCCTCTGCTAAGTCTGCATTTTTCTTCATTGCCTAAACAATGAATTATCAAAGTTTTTACAAATCTTGCTGCCAGTTGGTTTCAGGAAATTATCAGACCCCTGTATGTGGAAAGAGGATTGAACAGTGTTTCCTATCAACACTGAATTGTCTATAAAAGCAGTCACATTTTCTATCTACAGTGTAAAAATGACAGAGATGTGAATTAATATATTTTTCAGCATGTTGATGTACTACAAAGTTTAGTGCAAGAGCTTTCAAACACAGTTCCCATAGTTTGTTCTCAAACCATCTAATTCCCTATTTAGGGTTCAGCAGACCAAACTTTTTCTGTTTTCTGAGACAGGGCCTCACTCTCCAGTTCAAGCTTGCCTTCAGCGCCCAGTCTCCCCACCTTAGTCTTGCCAGTGTGTGGATTACATCCCTGTAGCACCAAGCCTGGCTCAACCAAATGGATGCTATAGCATTGTTAGTTCCTAAAGAATTGGCAGGCACCCTTCCTTGCACTCTCAGACATCACTGGAATAGCAAACAGTTGCCATTAGAAGACATTTGTTGTCAGAGCTGTTTGATCAAGCCCAATGGGAAATTTTTGTTCGTTATGTGCCAGTTAATTGCTTTTCAATGTTACCTGACAACTCCCAGACATATCTCCAAAGTTAGCCACAGACCAAAGGCTCCTCTTTTATGACATTGGATTGGCTTCATGATTGCAGACTCTACATTCATATGTCAGTCTCAACAATTGTATGAGTGTGGCCAAGGTTTAGATTGATTTCTAAAAGATGTCAAGACCCAACTATTCCATCATGGTGTATGCCTCTTACACTGAGGAATAGCATTACATTCTTTAAAACTATATCTGAAATTTTTGGAATTGTCTTTTTTTTTTTTTTTTTTTAGAATTTTTCCGTATCATCAGGATATTTTCATTTCAAAATATCAAAGAGTTTTAATGACAGAACAAGGTCAGTTAGAGAAGAAGCGTCACAGTATAAAACATACAACAGTGATTAGAGCTGAGTGGGCTCAGTCATTTGTTGATAGTAAGGTATGTTTGATATTTCTTTTTGTACTTGGTGTAATTTTTTTTTTTTGAGACAGGGTTTCATGTAGCTCAGGTTGCTTTTGAACTCTATCTCCTGTAGGTCTCCATGACCTTGACCATGTAATCCACCTGCCTCTGCCTCAAAACGCTGGGACATAGACACGTACCACCTGGCTGAAAACTAGTCCTATTTCATTCTCAAAATCTAACCCATGGGAAAAAAGCACCAAGAATTGAAGATAGCTTTCAGTAAGCCTGCAACAGGCCTCCAGTAGGAGCCATCCGGCACAGGAAGCTACATCTTGCCTTCAAGGTCAAGAAAGAGCAACCAACAGGAGGAAGCATGCCGGTCACAGCCATCATTTGTCTGCTCTGCAGGCCTGATTCCATGTACCTTCTGACATTCTCCATGAGGTCAGTGTCAAGGTTGCTACTTTTGATGCCCAAGGAAACCCAGTAAGAGA
Organism: Mus musculus; assembly: GCF_000001635.26. Lineage (NCBI taxonomy): Eukaryota > Metazoa > Chordata > Mammalia > Rodentia > Muridae > Mus > Mus musculus. The sequence goes on along the minus strand of NC_000078.6, from coordinate 73,890,805 downwards.
AATGAAATATGAAGAAATAAGATTATCAGATAGGATTGAACTTTAGAGAATCACACCATTATAATATCCGAGAGGCATTTTTTTTTCTCCTACTCACGAATACACTTTTGCCTCATTGTGGTCCATAGCACTATTCCTTAAAATGCCTATGTGAGGAATATTTGGGGTGGAAAAATGTTATTTGAAGTTCATGGCAAGTTCTAAAATGGAAGTCACAGCATAGCTTCTGGAGGCTCTGGCACGAGGTCATACCTTTGGCTGTAAAAACTACAGAGCATCCAAACAGTTGCTTGGCAGGCTTGTGGCCACAGTAAAACAGACCACATGGCCACAAGGCCTCAGGTGATACTGCAGCTGGAGCTGCCCAGCATGAGATGGGCTCACTCAGATTCACCTGGGAATGACTCTACATGGTAGCCTACTCTGCCTTCTTGGTCACTGGCATATTCAATGGTGGCTGCTGAGAATATCGGCTGGAAGCTTGTAGCCCTCTCTCTAGCAACCTCCTGTGGGGTAGTAGTTAGCTGATTGCTGGTGAATTGGCACAGCTTTCCCAGTCTGGGGCAACTTGGCAAGGTCAACCCAGCTCAAGAGCTCCCTGTTATTTAGCTGAAGTCTCAGCGACAAGCAGGCTGTACCATGGCTTCTCCCACACCACAAGTCTGTCTTCTTCTCTTTACAAGTGCATCTCCTTACAGCTCTGCTCAAGAAACGTTCTGACTGTAACCTTTGGATTCCAAGTACATTTCCAGGAAAGCCAATCTCAGCAGCTATGCTAGAACATAACCCAAATCTCCAGACTGACTGAGCTTAGCAACCTGGTGGTCACAATTGCAAACTTTGTCCATAACACTTCTGTTGTCAATCCTTGGTAAATAAATGTCTATAGGCTCGTTCATGTTTCAAGAAGTTTCTTTTTTTTTTTTTTTTTTTTTTGTACAAACATATAAAGAGCAGTAGCAGAGAGCTGCAGAGAAGTACAAGTATTTATCTCTAAGTGCAAAGTGGATTGATTCACACTCCCCACCCCCCAGGGGGAAACAGGAGGAGGAAGCAGAGGAGGACATGAAAGTTCAGAGAGGTCAGAAGCACAAGGGTTTCTTAACTCTCACACAAAGAGAGATCTCTCTGAAGTTATGCTGGTCTTAATGTTTAAAAAAAATACATTTTAATACATTGTTACTACTCATTTTTATAAAGTGAGACTTTTAACTTTATTTCATAATTATCCATCCTGAAGAACTTGACTTATAGAAGAGATTGACCTGAATTCAAGCCTCTGTGGTTCAGGATTGGAGTGTGTGTGTGTGTGTGTGTGTGTGTGTGTGTGTGTGTGTACCGACTGCAATGAATTCTTAGCCCTGGGGGATTTAATGGCTTTGTATGTAGAAGCTCTGTAAATTAAAAAAAAAATTATTTGAATACCTCTCACAAGAACATCCTCAAAAACACTACTTTGAGGCCAGAACCTCTAGCACACTACTTAGGCCTACCAAAAGTCTCTTGCATGCTAATCATAAAAATTAAGATCCACTCGACTGTGGCCGAAACCTTTCTTTTCAGGTCAGGCTCTGGAGTCATCATCATAGGAACTCCAGATTCTTATCTGTAAACAATGAGTGGGGTTAAATAAAAATATATACTTGGTCTCTGACCTGGTTCCTGCCACAGAGCTCCTGAAATCCTTGTAATTTCCTGAGTGATTGGGGTACTTGGTGGCTCTTTTGTTCTAATATTCTGCCTCTGAGCCTGGTTTCTGACACAGATCCACCCATTTCCTGGGATCTCCTGGATAAGAGCATCTTGCATTCCTACAAAGTGACTCTTGTCATTGGTCCAAAGAAATATCATGCAGGATTAGAAGTTGAGGATGTTCTGCCAACTTCTGCCCCATCCTCCAAGAAGGCAAGAAGAGTTACAGGCTGAGTTAATAGTTGATCCTGCTGATGGCAAGCCTCTATTAAGTTCCTAAAGTGTGAAGTTGAAAGAGCTTCCCTGTTGGTAAAGATGTCCATGTTCCAGGAGGGCACCACACATCAGATCCAAAGAAACAGAAGCCCCTGCCTTGGGACTCTTCTGAACCTTGCTTTACCGAACCTCTTCATCTGGCTGGTCATGTGTAGTACTTAAAAAAAAAATCTGTTGTACTAAGTGAGTAATAGTAAATAAACCATTTCCTGGGTTCTGTTGGCCACTCCAACAAATTGTTGAATGTAAGGAGGGAGTTGTGGGAACCTCTGAGAGGTTGTTGGCACAGAAGCAATCTGGGGACTGTTGTGGATGAAACAGGGAGCAAGCAGTCTTGTGAGGTTGAACCCTTCACCTCTGGTGTCTGATGCTGTCACATGGTGTCAGCGTCGAGTGTAGAATTCCTAACTAGTGGCCAAAATCTGGCTGGCATGGGTAAATTCTCATCCATTTTGGCCACAAATGTGTTTCGTGTTGAGTGTGAATATAGAGAAGAAGAAAAGCAAGTTGTTCTTCCTACATGTCTGATGTCAGAAGTAGATTGCTGAAAGCGATGTAGGAGAAAAGTTGGGTTTTTTTTTCCTGGTATACAGGATGTTATTTGCTTACAGAGGAGTGGTATGACTCTTTCCCCCAGAAGCTTCCACAACCAGAACTTTCTGTCCTCCTTTCATGCTTTCGGGGTGATGACGTCACCTTGCTGATATTTGTAAGTATAGCTATGACTTACAATGACTTGACCTAGCAGCCTTTTGCTTTTACAAAGTAAAAATGTGTAAAAGCAATACATATTCCAGGCCTAAAAGATGGCTCGTGGTTAGGAGAACTGTCTGGTATTACAGAGGACCCAGGTTCAATTCCCAGCACTGACGTGGTAGCTTACATCCATCTGTAACTTCAGTTCTGAGGGATCTAACTCCTTCTTATGACCCTGGTGGGCATCAGGCATGCATGTGGTGCACACACAAAGATGTAGGCCAAATAGTCACACACATAAGATAAAGTTAATAAATCCTTTTGTTTTTTTTTTAAAGTAGTACATATTCAACAGAAACCCCACTGAGGATTTTGACCTTTGCCAGGCTGGTGGTTTGTCACACACGTCTCTCCTGTAAGACTGAGTAGCAACATCAAATCACAACCGCCAAATAGTCCCCTGCTCATGAGAAGAATAACCAACAGGCTCCAGTGTACCGTGCCGCTATGGTGCTACGGTATGGTGCATAGTTGGTTGTATGTATTCAGCATCCTTAACAATGTGTGGCGTTTCCAATTACAGTGGATGTATCAGGAGACAATCTCACCATCATTTGAGGAGCCCCTCCCCACAAAATTAGAAATTTTAAAAAGATTAACTTATGTTCAGTATAGCGTTACTTGTTTTTCTACCTTCTAGTTTTCGAATTCCCAGAAACTTGGTCAACATTTTCGGTATGGATAGAAGTAATATTGCCTGGGTGGTTCCAGACCTCTTAGTGGCTGCTTAGGCTTTCATCTTTCCCCATCCCTTTCAGCAGCCACGAATGCCAACCCTTCACACCAAAACTTGAGGTGTTTGGAGAAGAACTTGCGGGACGTCCCTGCAACCCCCTCGACAAAGCCAGCGGCAGCTGCTCCTCTCCTTATCTCTCTCTGCCTAGCAAGAGATGCCTTCCCTGCCCCCCAGCACTAATCTCGGCTCCCATGTTTGGACTTTATCATCTGCCCCGCCCCACTGGTAACCATCAAGCCTCCTCCCCTTCCTTCTCCCCCACCTCCTAAACTCCAACACCGTCTCCACTGTAGCCATCCCAATATGGTTTAGATAGTACCTTCTCAGAGAAGTCTTCTCCAACCTGAGTCCCAACCACTTTACCGCCTCTTGGGTCTGGGTGAGGCATCCTATAAGGGCATCCCCCATAACATTGTGCACTTAGGAGTTAATTGAATTAACAAAGGGTTGGAAGGTATGATATGCGCAGAATGTACTAGGTAATTAACATGTTCTGAATAAAATAGGGCTCTTGTCCTCAGGAAATTTATATGCCACTTTGGGAATGAGACAGTAAACGCAGTTATAATAAGGCACAATTAGCTCACAAAAGAAGCATGCACGGGGACACAGAGAAAGCACTCAAGTCCAGACTTGAAGGGTGAGAGATGATTATTTGGAAAAAGATTCATCTTCATTGTGAAGAAAAGAAATTGGACTAAGTTAGGCTTAAATAATGGGGCCTACAGGGAGTGGCTGGGAAGAGAAGAGAGGAAGGGAATGAGGTTTGGGCTGTAGGGTAAAGAGGGCTTGGCCTACTCAGAGTAGCGAATATCCCTGAGCCTTTTCCAATCACTCTCTGACAGAATAGACACTTCTTGAATGAAGGAGCAAGTGAAGAAGGCTGAAAGAAGAAGGGGTCAATATATGAATGGAGGACTTAAGCAAGAGGCTGGCATCACCCAACTTACTCTTTATAAAAATTGTTCTGGGCAGAGAGAGTCAACTGGCCAGGACTGATGGGGACTCGTAGAGATCAGAGAGCCTGCAGGGGTCTGATCTATACATTATGGTTGAATAGCTTGGTATCTTTGTAGGAATCCTAAGAGTGGGAGCAGGGGACTGTCCCTGACTCTTGCCTACTTAAAGGACCCTTTTTCCTCCTCCTGGGTTGCCTTGTCCAGCCTTGATCTGATGGAACGTGTCTGGTCTTGTTGTAGCTTGTTATGTCGTGTTTGGTTAATGTCCTTGGAAGGCCTGCTTGTTTCTCAGGGGAGGGGAGGGGAGGGGAGGGGAGGGGAGGGGGAAACTGAGGTCCAGATGTGATATATGAGAGAATTAAAAAAATTGCTATGTGTATATGAACTATAAGGAGACTAATATATAATGCTAATCGGAGATGGGTGAGGAAGTTGCTGTTAAGGATGAGGGCGAGCTGAGAGACCACTGTGAGGTTGGGAAGGAAGATAACAGGCTGTGTCAGACTAAGGACACAGAGGTCAAAGGGCTCGGCAGCCCACTGTCAGAGTAAGGAGACAAGGAGTCACGGATGAGGTCCACGCTTCTGACTTGAGCATGGTTGGCAGCCGTCACTGAGCTGCGGCTGATTCAGAGATGTGTCTGCGCTGTGAGAACGATAAGAGGCGTAGGTTGTGGCTTTTCTTGACTAGTTACCTGAAAGAAGCCATTTTAAATGGGAAGGGTTTATTCTGGCTCATATTTGGGGGGAGTATAGCTTTTTGTTTTGTTTGTTTGTTTGTTTGTTTTGTTTTGTTTTGTTTTTTTACAGCGGGGAAGTCATGGCAGCAGGTGGCTCCGTGGGGGCGGGACTCCGCAGCAATGATTTATGACATAGTCAGGGAGCCATGATCCACTTCCTCCCACGAGGTCCCACCGTCTAAAGACTCACCACCTTCTAAACTAGTACCACTAGGGTACCAGTAGGAGCACACGTTAAAAAATATGAGTCTGGGTGGGTGGGGGGCATCTCACACTCAAAACGTAACACTCAGTTATGAATGTGTGCGGTGAGAGCGAGGCTGGTAATGGCGCGGCCGGCTTGGACGCAGACGATCTTTCCTGTTTTTTTCTCTGCTCCTCGTAGGTGTCACCGGGAATCACTTCCTAGCTCCAATTCTCAAGTTCTCATGTCAGTTGGCAGTGAGGTGTCCTGGCAAGGGATCAGAGGACAGAAGGACGGGAAAACCTACACAACTCCTCCCTTTGTACCTCGGGCATCGTCTGGAGCTCTGCATGCTCTTCTGCCACTCGCCCCAGCTCTCTCCCAGCGGTCGGTCTTCCTTTAGGCTCCTCCAGGAACTCCTGCTCTTGTGGTCTAGGGACAGGGACTCTGCTTTTCTGTCCCTGCACTCTTGGGGTGTTGCTGACTTCCTGCTGGGGATGGAGTGAGGGCTCCTTGTTAATTCCTGTTTAGACTTTTAGCTCTTCTCTCCCTTGTGCATCATTTGACGCCTTGGTTTTGCCATATTATTTTATACTGTGTATTAAGTGTGTGTGTGTGTGTGTGTGTGTGTGTGTGTGTGTGTGTGTGTGTGTGTGTGTGCGTGGACATGTGTGTATATGCCCCTGCATGTGGAGGCCAGAGGTCCCAGTTGGATATCTTCCTTGATCGTCCTCTCTCTTATTTTTTGAGATAGGGTCTCTCACTGAGAGTCCAGCAGTTCAGCTAGCCTCCATGTCCAAGGAACTCCAGGCTCTCCACTTTCCCATTGTGGAGATTACCGGCATGCACCACTATGCCCAGCTTTGTAATATGTGTTCTGGGGACCTAATCTCAGGTTTTCAAGTTTTCACAACGGGCTCTTTACCAGGTAAGGTATCTCTCCAGGCTATAAACGCTGTTTTAAATACTCGGAGTTTCTCCTGTTTTACTGAGGAACATGGAAAGTGGAATTATTCTGAAATTAGCTGAGAATGGGAAGAAAGTTAGGAGCTGAGAGTTATCAATCCGCAGAGAGCAGGAGTTGCTACGGTCACAATGCTTACTTCTTCCCAGGACAATGTCTTCTATTGTCTGTAGCCTCCAACAGCTGGAGAGGCCTTGGAGTATGTAAACAGTCTTCCCTACCCATTTCATCAGAGTTCACTTAGCACTTGGCACATGGTAGGTGATCAATACTGTTTATCCAGAAGTCAATGTATAAACCCCGTGCACTGTTTTTAGGCGTCATTGATTGGTGGATACATTTTTAGTTGTAAAACTGAGCTTAATCAATGTTAGGAGTGCCTGGTCTGAATCATTGAATACTCATTAACATGTGCAGTTTTATTACCTCCGAGGTTGTTATAAGTAAAAACAAATGAACAGCAATAAGTCTCCTTGGTTGTTAAGTCATTTACTGAGCAGATAAGAATAATGAGAAGTTACCACACTTGTTTATACAACTTCACACGTGGAGGACCTTACGAAGTGAACTGTAGCTGGTATGTTTGTTTAAACGGGTTAACCATCACCCTGAATACCCTTGTCCTGGGTATACAATGAATTGCCCTGGCCATGATCTTCTGTGATAGCCTAAACTGGGACCTATATTGCCATCTGGGCTGTGGTTGAATAAATCAGGCAGTGGGGACAGGGCACAGTGAAGTGTAGATGCTGGCCGTGGCCCAGAGCAGAGTCAGGTGTGTGACCCCGGGAGATAATAGATGATGTGTTTCGATTTGTCACCAGGGAAGGAGTCACAGTGGTCTCCAAGGGCTGCATATGTGTTAGGCACAGACTCTGTGGTGGAGAGGGACTAAAAGAAGCCAACGAAGCTGCTGTGTATCTCCTGTCCTCTCATGACTGAGATTTTCTTCTGTTTCCTACTTCAGAAAGTGGGGGCAGTCATGAGAGAGTAGAGAAAAGTATGTCCCCGAGACCCTACTTTGAGTATCAGGGACACATATTGCTATATTTTAGAAATGCTCTTCTTACAATGTGAGCCTACATGATCTGTCAACAAACTAAAAACAGACATGAAAGGAAAGAGGAATTAAATTAAGGAATTGCTAGCTTCACTCTGTGGAGGCTATCCTTCCTGGTGAGTTGGAACAAATCCTTCTTAATTTCTGTAAAAAAATATATACTTAAAAGGGCATTTGTATTAGACATACTGTATATAACACATTTTTAAAAAAATATTTATTTTGATTTTATGTACATCGTTGTTTTGACTGTATGACACGTCTATGTGATGGTGTCAGATTGCCTGAACTGGGAGTTACAGACAGCTATGAACTGTTATGGTGGTGCTGGGAATTGAACCTATGTCCTCTGGGTCCTCTGGAAGAGCAGCCAGTGCTCTCAACTGCTGAACCATCTCTCCAGCCTCCTGTAATCTACTTTTTAAAAGTAAAAAAAAAAAAAGTGCCACAAATAGTCTTCATGACAAGAAGCAGATGTGTGTTGCATGGTTGTATTAAGGTATTCCATTTCATAAAGCCAACATAATTTATTTAGCTAATCTCCCACTGAAAGCCACTTGGACCCACTCCAGGTTTTCACTTCTGCATGCACACAATGAGCCACCAGCAAATGACTTTTAAAGCAAATATTCAAACACTTGTAATGAGATATTTTGGCACAAAATGTAGGAAAAGTGGACATGAAAGGAGTCCAAGGGAGAGGAATATTTCACAAACCGAGATCGTTCTTGATATAGAGGACAGAGTAACTAGGGAGGGGTGACAGAGGGATGGTGTAGAGAGGGGAAAGTACAAGGGTATGCAATGACATCCATGGACACAGAGATACACAGAGGGGCAACAGTCTGAGAGACAGGTCAATGACAGCATGGGGGGAGAAGAGAGATGGAAGGGGGGAAGGAGAGAGAGAGGGAGAGAGAGAGAGCAATACAATTAAACTGCCATCTAGGCTGCTTAAAGTCACACACACACACACACACACACACACACATGCTTATCAGCTTTGTGATAACTGTCAAAGTAGACAGTAGGATTTATACGATATACTTGATAGCATGTTATGAATAATTTTTCTGTGAGACATGTTTTAAATCCCAAGAGGGTTTTTTTTATTTTCTTTGTTTGTTTGTTGTTTATTTGTTGGTGAATGGGTTAAAATAGGAATATCTTTAAACTCTCAGACAAAGGAAACTAACCTGAAGAAATCCAATGCTCTGGCTGCTTTTGTGTGTCAACCTGGAGTCATCAGTGAGAGGGAGCCTCAGTGGAGAAAATGCCTCCATGACATCCAGCCATAAGGCATTTTCTCAATTAGTGATCAATGGAAAAGGGCCCAGCCTATTGTGGGTGCTGCCATCCCTGGACTGGTGGTCTTGGGTTCTATAAGAAAGCAGGCTGAGCAAACCATGAAGAGCAAGCCAGTAAGCAGCTCCCTCCATGGCCTCTGCATCAGGATCCTGCCCTGTTTGAGCCTGTCCTAACTTCCTTCAATAATGAACAGTAATATGGAAGTGTACGCCAAATGCACCTTTTCCTCCCCATGTCTTTGAGTGATAGTGTTTCATTGTAGCAGTAGAAACCTTAACTAAGATACCTCGTTCTCTATCACCTAGCACATACATCTGTGCATTCCAAGTGCTGAATACGGTCTCTTAAAACATTTAGAAAATCCTTTACTATAATTCTGGCCTTTGATGTCCTTAAGTGTGTATTCTATGGGCAGGGTTGGGGTTTAAGACACTGTATCATAGCTTCAGAGAAAATGAAAGGGAAGGCACTAGCTTCCCCTTTCTGCTGCTCTTCAGCCCACTTCCTCTTTCAGAAAAGTCACGGAAAGGTGTGAGTGTCTGCTTTCTCTGGACCATTAATCTTCTCTACATTTTGGAGTAGGGTGGAGTGTATTTTTGTGGAGACTTAGTGGGTGGCTTCATTTCTCGTGAAGAGTTCCTATCTACACTAGTGAGGAACAATGAAAACTATTTGTACAATGAACATCATATGCATATTATAATAAATTTGAGTTTCTGAAACACCAGCACATATACAGAGAATAATCTTGACTTATCTGATATGAATAAGATGATGATGATGGTGATGGTGATGGTGATGATGATGTGTGTGTGTGTGTGTGTGTTGTGTGTGATGTGTATGGCTGAGCATGACTGTGCAAGCCTGTAATCCCAGCACTCAGAGGCCAAGGCAGATAGATCTCTTTGAGTTCAAGGCCAGCCAGGTAGTGAAACCCAATTTAAAACCAAACCAAATCAAACCAACAACAAGAAAAGCCAAGTTACTGATGTGAAAATATTTGATTAATGCAAAGACTTAGGAAGTTCAAGGTTTGTGTTTTGCTTTGTGACAGAATTTTGCTATGTAGCCTAGGCTGGTCTAGAACTTGTGGCCTTCTTTGTTTCTATCTCTAGAATATGGGGATTATAGGTGCAGGCAACCATGCCCTCAAAATTCAGGCCTGAATTACTAGAACTTTTTTTATACTCCGGTATCTGTAGGGCCATTCCAAAGGCAGAAGTAGCTAAGACTTTTCCCCATACCTAGAAGACGAGGTAGAGGGTATGATTTGTGGCTTCCCCTTAGTTCTGTTCCAACATTCTCTTTCATATAGATAGAAACCTTGGGAAGTTGCCTTTCCCCTGTCAAACCTACAAAAGTGGCCAAGTTCCTCTTCTTTGAGCTAAAATAAACAAAAAAACTACTAAAAATAAAAAACTACTCAGGACTATTTCCTATTAATCACATCCAGTGTGGAGCCCTGTTCCATGTCACTTAGACCCAGAGCAAAGGAGGGAGAGGGTGGGGCCTGCTCTAAACTTTCCTAAGGGCACTTTAATTACATCACAAACTCAACAAGCCCAGCCCAGCAAGTTTGAGATGACTCAGCAAGGAGAGTCACTTAGAGCCATCCACCCCAACAGTATATAAGCATGCCCAACCATCACATGTCCTAGAAGTACATGGAATTCCTAAAGGAACACTGGAGTCAGTCCCTGAGCTGAGCTGACTGAGGGAATCCTACAATGCTGTGGGTCCTCCTCAGGGCTCCAGTCTTTGGATGCTATTGTTACCGTGTATCTAACTCTGTTTGCCAACTATCTCGGCAGAGGGTGTTGAGCCATATCCTTCCAAAGGTTCTGATCTGAGTCCTCCATTTGGAGAGGGTTTTTGATGCTATTCATATTCACATCTCTTCTTTGTTATATTAGGAATCTCTGTCTCTCTCTCTCTCTCTCTCTCTCTTCCTCTCTCTCTCTCTCTCTCTCACACACACACAGAGATTTAACATAAAAAGAAAAAAACCTTCTGACCAGCACATCACCAAGTATGACCTATTTCTTCCCTTTTTTTTTTCCTTTTTTATTCTTGTATCTACGTGTGATTTAGAACTCTACTCTACAAGCTTCTGTTCTGAAAGCATGGGCGCCTGTATAATTTGTTTGTCTTGTCATTCTGAGAGCTATTATGGGCACAGCCCAGACATCCTGTTTGTTTAATATGAGCAATGGCAACTTATTTACCGTAACAAATGTACTTTTTTATTCTTCTGAGAAAAAAGTCAAAGGAAATCCAAAGGACACATTTAAGCATTTCAGTATCTAATGCAGAGGATGCTGGAAAATCTCTGACACTACCTAAGGGGTTTCCTCAGTCTCACTCTCTGCTGTGTACCTACAGTTTTTGTATGGCTATAGATACATCACTGTAGCAGAGAGCAGAAGGCTATGTTTTGGGCTCCGATTGATCCATTTCTTCACTTTGAAATGCTTAAAATTGTCCAGTTCTAGTGAAAAGAAGAATATATAAGTATATATATATGTGTGTGTGTATGTGTGTGTATGTGTATATGTGTGTGTTTATGTATATATATGTGTGTGTATATATATGTATATATATGTGTATATATGTATACACACACACACACACACACACACACATATATATTTGTGGCAAATTGCACATTAATTCTCCATTTGTGTTCCAGAGATTTTTATACAGTCAATTTTAAAATATGTGCATTTTAAATACATCCCTAGCTGTTCTGATATGTTACATTTTTTGTCGATTTTTGTAGTATGCTTTAGAACTGGCATGATATTAGCCACATGTTTGCGGGTTCTGCTTTGGGTATGAAAAGCAGGCTGCTTGGCTCAAAATAGATGCTTTAGTTTTGCTTCCCAGCATTTTTTGTTTTTTTGTTTTTTTTTGTTTTTTGTTTTTTTTGTTTTTTGTTTTTTTCCTTTTCCATTTTTTATTAGGTATTTAGCTCATTTACATTTCCAATGCTATACCAAAAGTCCCCCATACCCACCCACCCCCACTCCCCTACCCACCCACTCCCCCTTTTTGGCCCTGGCGTTCCCCTGTACTGGGGCATATAAAGTTTGCGTGTCCAATGGGCCTCTCTTTCCAGTGATGGCCGACTAGGCCATCTTTTGATACATATGCAGCTAGAGTCAAGAGCTCCGGGGTACTGGTTAGTTCATAATGTTGTTCCACCTATAGAGTTGCAGATCCCTTTAGCTCCTTGGGTACTTTCTCTAGCTCCTCTATTGGGAGCCCTGTGATCCATCCATTAGCTGACTGTGAGCATCTACTTCTGTGTTTGCTAGGCCCCGGCATAGTCTCACAAGAGACAGCTACATCTGGGTCCTTTCGATAAAATCTTGCTAGTGTATGCAATGGTGTCAGCGTTTGGATGCTGATTATGGGGTGGATCCCTGGGTATGGCAGTCTCTACATGGTCCATCCTTTCATCTCAGCTCCAAACTTTGTCTCTGTAACTCCTTCCAAGGGTGTTTTGTTCCCACTTCTAAGGAGGGGCATAGTGTCCACACTTCAGTCTTCATTCTTCTTGAGTATCTGTTGCAGAAACGATGAGTAAGAATTCCATAAACCACCTAGCTCAGGCTGGGTTTGAATTCCGCATGTAGCTGCGGGTGACCTGGAACTTCTGGTCCTTCTGCCTGAACCTCTCAAGAGCTGAGATTAATTCATGGGTGCATGAAGACACCGTTCTGTGCCGCAGACACTTTTTTTTCCCTTGCTGTTCTGTGGACCACTTGATTTTTTTCCTAGACAAAGAGCACACTCTCTCCTACTGGGAGTGATTAGACCTCTCAGCAGGACCACAGCAGCAAAGCTTCCAAAACTCCACCTGGGCATTGATTTCTGACCCCTTTACAATGTAAGCCTTGAGGATCTCACACGGACTGTCAAGAGCAACACCATCTTAGGTCTTAGATTCAACATGGTTTTTTTTGCTTGTTTGGTTTTGTATATTGTTTGTTTGTTTGTTTATAAAGTTGTCACTAGGAAATCATTTAAGTCATTACTATATCCTGGTACCTCACCAGAGTGATGGATGTCTTCCTGTAATATAAGACACAGTACAGTCCCACCCATAGCTTTTCACTTCATTACTTACTTGCTTCCCAAGTAAATGATGTCTGTGCAGAGAGCTGAAAGGACTCATATTTAAAATGTCTTCACCCGCATTCACTGAATGTACAGAGAATATAGTCTTTAAAAATTAGATAAGTGAACTCAACTGGTTTTCTCCCTTCGAGTGTGTTAATCATTTGATCCCCAAAGGAAATCTCCAAAAGTCATTCAGTCTATTGTTAGACATCTGGAGAGGTGGACATGCCCTGTGTTTATAACAATAATGACTTCTTGAGTGACTGGGAGAGAGAATATTTCATCCCTTACATTCATTGTTACCGAGCTTTTGAAAAATCCTAATTATTTAGATTAAACCAACAGTGCTTTACCAACTTATGTCATTGCTTATTTTATTTTATTTTATTTTCTGAGACACAGATGATATAGCCCATGATATAGCTAGTGTCAAACTCACTATATATCTGAGGATAACCTTGAAATCCTCTCCTCTGCTCTGTCTCCTAAACTCTGGGATAACAGGAAGTCTATCACCATGTCAGTTTTTAATGACTTAAAAGATACCCCAAGATTTTGAGTTTTCTCTCACTTGGAAGCAGGGATCTCGTTTTCTAGACTGGTGATTCTAGGAGGTACTGAAAAGAAAGAAATGGTCTGCACTTAGGTGGATATCGTGTCCGATCACTTAGTTTGCGGAAGCTCACCCAAGCAGCTGTTTTCACTGATGAGTGGTATCACAGAGAAGGGGTCTGAATGAATGCACACCTAGGTTGAATAAGAAGAAGACTGACACGCGTGTGAGCCATCCTGAGGGAGTGTGGGTGCAGGTGGGATGCGCTAGAGTCGTGTTTCTTACGTGCTCACTGAGCACCGTTATGGTTTTTGCCATTTATACACTGTTTATATGTTCCTGCTGTCATCGTTGTCATCATCTTCATCTTCTTCGTTCCTCTTCCTCTTTGTTTTTTACCTGGTGGGGATCAGATCCAGGGCTCTTTGCATACTAAACATACTTCATACCACTAAACTATATACATACCCCAGCTCTGTTTTTCTATACATTGAATTCATTTAAAACATGTGTATGTGTGTTTAAAAGAAACACCACTCCTCTAAATGAGAAACCAAAACCATTTCCCACAAGTAGAAGTAATTCTGAAAATTAAAGTCAGACTTAGCTATGAGGAAAATGAAAACTAAAACCACTTTGATATTCTGTCTCACCCCACTCAGAATGGCCATCGTCAAGCAAACAAATGGCAAGTACTTACGCAGATGCAGAGTGGGAGGGGGAGAGGGAGGCACAGAGGAAGAGGGGAAGAGGGAGAGGGAGAGAGGGAAGGAGGGAGGGGAACCAGGGTGGGGGGGGAGGGGGCGGGGGAGGGAAATAGTCTCCATAGACTCAAGTGTTTGGACACTTGTTCCCAGGTTGGTGATGTGTCTTGGGGAGGTCATGGGACTGTAAGACATGAAGCCTTGCTGAGAGAACTGTGTCACTGGGGTGGGGGCAGGGTTCGGGAGTTTTTAGCCTAATCTCACTTCCAGTTCTTCACTCTTTGGCCTTCCTCTGTGCAGGGGAGATAAGCTCTCAGTTTCTCACTCTAGACACTTGTTGCTATGCTGCCCCTACCTATAGACTATCCCCTTGACACTGTAAGCCTCAGTAAACTCTTCTTTCTATAAGCTGCCTTTGGTCATGGTATTTTATCACAACAACAGAAAATAACAGATACACATATGGCCCAGCTATTCCACCTGGGGTATATACGTAAAGGACTCTAAATCAACACACCACAAAGATACATCTGCATCCACGTTTACTGATGCACTAGTCACAGTAGCTAAGAAGTGAGACCAGTCTAAATGTCCACTAACACATGGATGGATAAGGAACACACAGTACATACATACGATGGGATTTTATTCATTTGCAAAGATAAATGAAATCACGACTTTGGAAGGAAAATGGATGTTAAAATAAGCCACTCTTAAGGAGGCAAATACTGCATCCTCTTTTTTCCATACGTAGAACTTAGATTTAAATATATATATATATATATGTGTGTGTGTGTGTGTGTGTGTGTGCTATTTATATGTTCATTATAATATTTATATGTGTCATATATGTACATGTGCTATACATTTGTTTGTATGTATAACAAGACTAGAAAGTATATTATGAAAGAGAAGGAAGAGATCTTGAGGGATGGAACACACAGTAATGGAATTTGTGTGATGTCAGAGGGGACAGGAAATGGGATGTAGGAAGAGTACCACCCAGAAGAGGGGCTGTGGGCAATTGGGGGCACATGAGAGAGAAGATATAGTAGACAAAGTATCATAACTCATGTGTATGAAAATGCCATAATAGAACATGTTAGTTCATGTGCTAACTTTAAAGATAAATAATAATAGCAAATAAATAAAAACAAGCAACATTATTATCATATTATAGTTAAATATAATTATCTTCAAAGGCTGTGATCCCCATAGCTATCTTTGTGGAAAGTTAGAAAAGCAAACATCAGAAGAATGTTAAGTACATGCCCACATCAAACAGAAAAGGATTGAAAAAAATTAGAGAAGAGAATTTCCCTTGGCAGCGTCATCTCAGGCCTCCCTGTTCTGCGTTGTCCTATGCTAGCTCTCGGCTCTCCATGCTGTTGTGCGACCCCTGGGCTCACTCCTGCCTTGGTACTGGTGTGTGTGTGTGTGTGTGTGTGTGTGTGTGTGTGTGTGTCTCGGCTGTTCAGGCATTTTCCTCTGGATTCTTGCAGTGAGCTATAGCTGACTGGTCTCTGCCCACATGCTGGTGTTTCGGACAGGTTGCAGAACGACAGTTAACAAACTCAGTTACCCAATTGCATATCAGTCAGCCACTCTGGGTGAGCAGCCACAGGAGTCTACCCACTTTGCTTTCTTTTTTCCTTTCCTTTCTTTTCTTTTTTCTTTTTGTCTTGGTTCTCTTCCTCCATGAATGGCTGTGTCCTCTTTGCTACTCAAACAACTACACAATGCAACCTCTCCTCGGGTTACTGATGCAATATAATTTGAAATGTGTAGTAGAATTTTTTTTCAAAAAATAAAAATAAAAAAGAGGTGAATATAAAAAATACAAAGGAGCATGCAGAACGTCTTAACTATCCGAACTTCAGATAGCAGTCACAACAATCTTTATTTCTCTTGCTGTCCTTTTTAATATTGGCTTATTTTATTTTAAAGAATAAAACTAGTTGTACTATTTCCTTGTTTGAAAAGTGAGTGCAATTTAGCATAAATCCTCATCACATGACACCAGGGAGCCAGCAAGAATAAGGGCACAGACTTGCTCTCTGTGAAAGAAAACCTGGTATATACAAAGTTACAGTTCAGATCCTCAACTCAAGGGCAGCTAATTCATGAATGATTTTCCTTGGTCACTGAAGGAGGCTCTGGCTTCATTGGAATAATGCTGGAAAAACACACCAGGGTTTCTATTCTGCCATGGGGTTGGGGGGGGTCAGATATGTGAAAAAGAGGAGCTTTCTACAGTGCTAATAAGCCTGCCAAGTGTGTGGCACTGTGTGCTTCTTCTCTGTCCTCATCCTGAATTCTGCTTGGATCATTAGGACACAGGCTAATAATTCAAACAAAATTAAGACCTAGCCAGTGAATACTTCCATCTTCCTAATTAAGAATCTATTTTGCACTTAAGAAAATTGAACAAAATTTGTAATGCAGGATAATACTCATGAAACAAATATGTCACGTTTGTTTATATATTTTGGAATAAAGTTTATTTATATTTAAGAGAAATGATAGCTTTTCTGGAAATTTCTCCTTTTCCTGGTACAGAAAGCTTAATCCCCTGCCTAAAAATGATTCTATTTGGGCAGCAAATCCCACACTGAACGTTGCTCCAGATCTCAAGTTATATAACCCAACAGATGGTATTCTCCTGGCATTGACATGTCAGGCTACTAGCTGAGGGCATGTGGAGCAAGCTGCCCTGAGCCTTCCAGACGGGCAGTCAGATCACATGTGTGGGTGGGTCAGATGAAGAACTGCCCTCTGACTCAACTCCCTGTGCTCTACACTAAGGGGCAAATTCCCCAGGGTCATGAGACAGTCACAAATGGTCCTGGGAAAACTGGTGTAAACTGGATGGATTATCAAAATCAACAGCTTTCTCCTGGGGGAGCAAACAGAAGTCCCAGGGAATGTTCTAGGAGAATGGCTTAGTTTATGGCCATAGTTGAAATACCTTATGCAGGTGGACCTTGACCTGTATGTGATTGCACTTTGGGTTAGAACATAAAGAAGTAAGAGAGGGGGAAAGTCCTGTCTTCATAGCTTACAACTTACTTCAGGAGAAAGATTATCTGTCACTCCTTCAGGAAGCTCATGAACACACACGCACAATACATACATGCATACACACAAAGTGTCAAAGAGAAAAATAATGCCAGGAAATAGTATTAATATATACCTTATTATTAATATGTATGCATATACATACATACATACATACATACGTACGTACATATATGAGATTCTAGATAGAAGATCTTTTATAACAATATGACATTTAAGTAAATATCTAAAGAAATAGAGGAAACAAGGCATTTACGTATCAGGGGAAAACCGACTGGAGACAGTCTATGGGAAGCCTAGCTACCTGTAGTCCTTCAGACCTGGGGACTGCCAACAACAACAACAAACAAATAAACCCAGTGTGTCTAGTGTGAAGCCCTCAGGGAAGAACCTTGGAGGATGAGGATGGGTACTAATGTGAGGTCAGGATTTTGAAGTCCACCAATAGGAAACTTCCTTTTCTCAAAGTCAGATGGAGCTCATTAGGAGCAGACAGAGAGATGAGTCGATCTAAGTTAGCATCATCTAGGACCAGTCTTTATGAGCAGCTGGGACAGAAGCTCTTTGAAAGTTCCTGGAATTGTCCAGATGAGAAACAGTTGTCTGGATCAGGATGGCATCAGTGGGGGAGGCATGAATTGGGCAAATCTCATGCATTTTGAAGGTAAAAATCAGTATTTCTGGATATTGGCAGTGGAGTAAAAACTAAGAGGAGTCTGGGGTCCTAGGAGGATGAAGTCGAGTTGGAAGCATTCATGAAAAGACGCACAGGGCAGAGTCATGCTTGTGGGGCATCAGGAAGTCAGCTAGAGATACATCAGGTTTGACAAGGCTGTTTGACTGCCAAGTAAGAGTACTCAGGGGCAACCTGATGTACAAGTATCATGTACCAAGAAGAGGTTGGGCTAAAGATATAAACCAGGGAGGCAGGAGCATATCCATGAGGCTTCATCAATCCCCAAAGAGTGGCAGTGAGTGTCACAGCCAGGGGACTGTGGAGAGAGTGATATCTGCAGGGGACATTCCTGATAGGCTGACCATTGGGCTTGATTCTAAGTAGGTCAGCACTGAGCTTTAGAGTCTGCCATGTAGAATCTCGGCCAGAAGCCTTGCTGGCTTGGGTTCAGGAGTGTAAGCAGAGACAGTTCTTTCTAGAGCATTTCCTTTAAAGGGAAGAGGGTGGCGTGTTGGCTTAATAGAAAGATGGAGTCAAAGGAGGACTTCACAAAACTTTTATTGAATTATACTGTATGTGGTGAAGGCAATATTTCTTAAGAGTATAGCTATATAATTTTCACAATGAAACACACCCAGGTAACACACTCATTTCAAGGGAATAAAAAAAAAATATTACTCATGCCCAAGAAGTCTTTCCTGGCCACTGTCTCCACCCAAGGGCAGCAGCCATCCTAAGCTGACTTCAAAACTCAAAGGTTCTTGGTCTGCAGCTTTACTTCGCATGGATGGGCTCACACAGTTCTTTGTCAACATGATGAGATTTGGAAGCTCCGTGGAAACACATTTCTGGGTGTGTCTGTGAGTTTCTAGAAAAGTTTCACTGAGCGGGGAGACCTACTCTGAAAATAGACAGCACTATTTCCTCAGCTGGGGAGGGGAGGTCTCAAGAGAATGAAAAGGATGGCATGGAGCTGAGCATCTGCTTCCTGACTGAAGGGACACTTGACAGGTGTTGTCACCTGCATGGCTTTGGCACTGACCTGATTGGGGTGATGAAGAAGAAAGACACGGCAGACATTCATACAGAAACTCAGGGACCAGGTCAGCTGTGTTGGCTGATGGAGAAGCAATAATAGTAGCCTGGATACTCTGAGTACTTATTATACAGAGCAGGAATGAGTAGGCAGTGGGGTTATTATATACATCTGAATGAAGATGGGGTGGGTTTATTATTCACATCAGAAGAGGGAGGATTTTCTGCAGCTCTCGGGAGGGGGGTCTCTAAAGGGGACCTGTCTCAGTGTGCAGTCATTCTTGAGGAATTAGTTGTGGTTAATACTATCTGTACCCTCTGTTCACATTTATACTCAGACCATGGGAAGAACTTGCCATTCCCAAGGGTCTGAGGCATTGGAGTCCTTCATATGGCCACACTCAAATGGCTAACATTCACTCAACTTGATCTGTTTCCCATATACTAGCCTCCTGGTCTGGCTGCCACGACAGACATCTCTGCCATGATTATACCCTAACACTGTGATCAAAATTAACTCTTTCCTCCCTCGAGTTGCTTTGTCAGATATTTGATTATAGCAACAAGGAAATCGCCAATATAGTGGTGTTTTGTATCTGTCTTCTTGGTCTCCATAGAGTGCTTGTATTAGCCACCCATATTGCTTCTTCTGTTTTTACAATAATCCTTTATGTGAGTGTACCAGGATGTATCTATCCATTATGCTTTTGAGGGACAAGTACGTATGTTCTAGATTCATTAATAGTGCTTTCTAGTACATGTTGACTCATGAGCACACGCACATGTTTTATTGAGTATATTTTTTATAAGGGGAATCACTGGAGCATAGAATTTGAATATGAATAGCTTTAGTTTCCCCAAAAATGATTAGACTAATCTATGCCTTGCCAGGCAAAAGAGATGCCATGGGCATTGGGGATGTTATTTCCTCTGGTGGCCACTCCCTTGTGTTCTATCTCAATCTGTTGAGCATTGAGGAAATCACTCTCTCTGGAACGTCCACCATCTTCCATCTCATCTGATGTCATCCAAGATCAAGATGGCTGGTGTGTATGTGGTGATGAGTGGCTGGGTGTACAACACTTCCTTAGTTTTTGTTACTACAAGGCTTTCCAAGATTTTCTTATGCACATGCTGACCCAAACCTAGAATCAGCAAGGTTCTCCAGGATCCCTGCCTGGTTCCTTTAACTGGAGAATGGCATAAGAACCAAAACTCCCTTCTTGCTGGGGTGTCGTTGCTTTCTGGGTTCTCTCACTGACAGAATGAGGAAATGCCCATTAATACAGTCTATATCTATTTTTTTTTGGCTTTACCCTTTCCCAACTCTATCTCCATCCCTTTTAGTGACGCTGTTTCTTTCATCTTCATGTAATTAGACAGTATTGTCACTTCCTGCCTTCCCTCTTAGGAGCTCTCAACTTCCCGCAAGGTTTAGATTTGCACATTATATGGTTACTACCGATACTATAATATCCTATGGATTTTGACACACGTACAATATCAGTTACGCACATTCACAGCACCATATAGAACAGCTTCACGGCCTTAAGAAATTCTCTATTTAATGTCCCTCCCCTCTTCCTGGGCTCTGGGAAACCCCTGACATTTTTACCACCTCTGTAGTTTTGCCGTTTCCAGAATATCTTATAGTAAAAATAAAAAAATATGAGGCCTTTCTGACTGGCCTCTTTCGTTTGGCTCTATTTGTCATTTAATACTAGTGTCTCTTTGTAACCTGGTTGCTCATTTTTAATATCATTAAATGAAGTCTTATCATCTGAATATATCAGTTTCTTTATCCACTCACTTGCTGAACATTGAATATTATAACAGTTATGTGTAGTAGATTTTTTATTTTGCATGTGTGTGGGCTTTCAGATTCTCAAATAAGATAGCTGTTTTACATGTGATACATGTATGTGTTACATACTTAGTGTATCTGTTGTATTTTGCTGGTACATACAGCACCTCAAAATCAGGCAGCCTGTCCTTATAGCCCACCCTCCATCCAGGTTTTAGTACATAAATATGTCTTATGTAACAATAATCACTTCATGTTTCTATACACACTGTCTCAGTAACACTGCTGTTGAATGGAGAAGCTTAGCTTTGACCCTAAACCCATGGCCTCACTCTGGAAAAGTGTCTAAATCCTTTCACATACAAAAGTAGGTGCTAAATAGCAGCTATCCAAACCTACCTCTCTGTGATGGTTTATATATGCTTGACCCAGGGAATGACACTGTTGGGAGGTATGCCTTGTTGGAGTAGGTGTGGCCTTGTGGGTGTGAGCTTTAATACCCTCATCTCAGCTGCCTGGGAGCAAGTATTCTGCTAGCAGCCTTCAGATGAAGATGTAGAACTCTCAGCTTCTCCTGCACCATCTGCTTATCTGGATGTTGCCATGTTCCTGCCTTGATGATCATGGATGGAATCTCTGAACCTGTAAGCCAGCCCCAATTAAATGCTGTTCTTCTAAGATTTGTCTTGGTCATGGTTTCTGTTCACAGCAGCAAACCCTAATTAAGACACTCTCCATGCTGAGGAGAGCCAAGGGTGTCTAGAGGGGTATCCTCCTTTGACCAAGTGATGCCTCTGTTGGAAAGCTTGGTCAAGGTTAGAATTGTGACCTTGTCAATTTCTATGCCTATGCTTCCTCTACTAGAGCTGAGGTTACACCCAACCCATCCCCACATTCCTGCCATCTAATCCATCAAGTGGTCCTCATTGATACCCAAACAATTAACTCTGCCAGTAAGTTTAGGAGAGGCTCTGGTAATTTTGTGCATATACATAGGAGAGTAGAAAGTGCTTTTAATCAAATAGGTTGATCCCATAACCATGATCAGAAATAGATTTTTTTTCTCACCTTTAAGACTTGATTTTAACAGTAACACTCTTAACTCTCTTAGATCAATGAATGGTCTAAGCACCGAAATAATTTATGAACCATGAATTGAACTGTAAGAACATGAATTAGTGTATTAAAGTCTACAGACATAAAATGGAATTGTTCACAAACAAGTTTGGGCAGTTCTCCTCAGGTACAGAGTGTTTCTGGAGCGAGGTTCAATTATTTTAAGACATTTTCACATTCTGTAGCTCAGCCAGAGAATGCTTATCTGCTTTATGCTAGTTTTTGCCTGTAGTGTTTTTGTCTCTGTGACATCATGCATTATTAGCTCTTGTGTTTTTAAGTGTGTTACACAACACTGGGAGCTGATCTATGAAGGTTAATCAGACGCTGGCGGTCACTCAACATGCTGGCAGCAACTGGGAAGACTTCAAGAAAAGATTTAATGCAGGACATACTAGGGTTTCTTTTCTGTGGTCAAAGTTGGTGTCCTAAGATCAGTTGGTCATTCAAACAGTGGAAGAGGGTAAGTCCTGTAGAATGCACTGACAGGCAAAGGCTAATACTGTCACAATAAAATAAGCAGCAACCCCCAGAAGTCCACATTGCTTCACACACACACACACACACACACACACACACACACACTGCAATCCATTTGGCTTTGGCTAACCGTATGTGTGAGACGTGACTATAGCTATCATCGAAGACCATCAGATTTTCAAAAATGCCTTGCAAAGACTCCAGGTCATCAAAATGAATCACCTCTGTTGATCGGGGCCACAGCAGAGTTCGAAAAGCACTAACAATAAAGTCATACTTTAGTCATGATAAAATTTAAAGATAAAAATATCTTTATAAGGTAAACTATTTCACTAAATGTTAGTGGTGAGAGAATGCCACCAAGCAGCTCCATGCAGCATTTGGTTTACAGTGCTAATCAGGGTGGGTGGGCCATGTCTTCCTGGTGACTGTGGGTGTCAGACTGCATAAACATTTAGTGACACAGACCTTTACGAGAAAACAACCAAGAGACACAGCATTTATTTGTTCCTCCGCTCACTTAAAGCATTCATTTTTACCAAAGCCCAGTGTTTGGCTAACATGGCAGAACAGAAAACCCAGCTGAGCACACTAGGCCTTGGGAGGCTGATGTCACCAGGAAGTCAAGGTCAGTCTGGGCTATAGAGCATGACCCGGTCCTCAACAAAACCAAACCACAGATTGTATAAACCCAGCTGTCTAGTACATACCTGTATTTCCAGAACAGAGAATCACAAAGCTGAGACCAGTCTTGACTATACCTGGTGACACTGTCCTCTAAACAAACAAACAGAAGCTCACAAAACAAAACAAACTAAAAATATGTATTAAGCAGGAGAGCTGACTGACTGATCAGATGTTTCCAGTTAAAGTGTAAGGTTTGGTAAATCTGGGGCCAGTTTTCACCTGTGCACACTCAGTATGTTTACCCATGCCTTTCTAAACATTTTTTTTTAATCCTAGCCTGTTGGCTAATCATTGTCTATTGGCTCCTATGCCAAATATTGCCTATCTTTAACCCATTTAAGGATGTACAAACGCAAGCAATCTTGATCTGTTTACATGAACTGTGCTTAATGCAGGTCGAATAAATGTGCCACTTTCAATGAACACCAAGGGCCCACCTGTCATGCAAACACTTAGAAGGCTCAGCTGGGAGAGTTAGCTCATTGAGGCCATCCAGGGTTCCACAGCAAGTCCTTGTATCGAAAAGTAAAATGAAATTGAAATGTAAGTGAGGTATGAAGTTTTAAATTTCTATCTAAAAGCAGCAGCTGGACCCAGACTTGGCCATGACACAAGCAGATTCCTTGGAACTTAAAAAAAAAAAAAAAAAAGTCCTCCACTTGTCTTTCCTCACACATCTCTCTGTGGCTTATTTCTTCCTTTGAATCACAGACAACTGCTGCTGAGCATGCTCAGGGCCTCTGCAGTCGGATCTGCAGAGCATGCTGTTTCATTTTAACAGAAAGGTTTTGAATCCCAGCCAAAACGCTGTGGGACACGCGGATTTTGTTTTCTTATAATTTCATTAGGAAAAAAAAACGAGAATAGCAATATTGAAATGTCACAAATAGAGAATTTTAAGGCGAACATCTGTGTTCCCTTAAGGAAGAATGTCATTCCTAAAGCCCAGGAGATTGCCTTAGTGAATAAATAAATTAGAAAGACATTTATAATGAAAGAACTCCTCCTATTAGTTAGGTTGGTGTCCCTTCATTTCGTTGTGGGTTTACTTCATTATTAAAAAGAGAAAATATATATATATAATTATAGAAAAAGAAAAACGAGAAAAGAAAATTCTGGGTTCACCACTTAAATAATCGTGGTGTGCTTTACTGAATACACAATTTAACCTGAGCCCCCAAGAAGCCGGTTACAGCTCCTGGCTTCATAGAGCACCTGCTTTTCATAGATACCCCCACCAAATACCCACCCCCGGTGGGTTGCACAGGTTTACTTCTGGTCACCAAGTTTCAGTTAGCATATCATGCATTATCTTTGCAGAAGCTGGAAGTCTTCAGGAGATACACTGTACATACTCCAATTGCATTAATGCTTTAGTACCACAAAATAAAATCACAGTATGAGCCTAGAGAGACGACTCAGTGGTTAAGAGCGCTTGTTGCTCTTGCAGAGGACCCAGGCTTGGTTCCTGGTACCTACGTGGTGACTCACAAACATATGTAACTCTAGTTCTAGATCCGGCACCTTTTTCTATCTAAAATCTTTTTTTTTTTAAAGAAAAAAAAAGCACTAAATCCATGGCCATATTTGTACAAACAATGAATATTGGATCCTGCCCAGTACTTTATAACAGTGATTAGAAGAAAAGCCTCGAAAATAATCAGCAAGGGACAACTGGTCTCAGCTCTGGGACCTGTTAACTTTAACAATTTCAGAAAAACATTTGCAAATTGAAAGGATAGTGTTGTCTGTGCTTTTTGTTTCAAACACACGACCTTTGTGCAGCATACTCAGTGGCAGATGCTCACAGGTATCTGTTGAGAGACTAGATGCAAGGAGGAGGAGTTCTGAGATAGGACGGAAACAAGGCCTTAAGGTTAAAGGACATGAAGAGATTTAACTGGAGAAGGCTCTGCAGGGACCACAGAGTTCTGTTGAGAGCATTTGAAAGACATGTTTATACAGAGGATGAGAGACTTAGTCTAAGTCACTCTAAGGAGCAAAACAAGCAACTGCACAGAGAAGATATGCAATTAAAGCTTCCCCAGATGGAAAGCCCTATAGGAACTTGGCCGTTGGAATTCTTCCCTAGTTCGCTCCTCTTCCAGTTTCTGCAGGAGCTCATTCATTCAAACATACATTTTAGCACGTTGCACACTTATCTCTCAACTTAGCAAGTTGTGAAGCTTAAGCTCGCATAGCTTTTTCACATGTCAATCATTCCTCAGTAAAGTAGCCTTAAAACCAGCACTGCCAGCAACCACCACTGACAACTGTACTGAGTATTTGGGGGGGGGGGAACAAACGGGGCCCTGCTCTCTTGTTCACTGTCTCTACTGGTGAAGGAGAGAAAGGAAATCAGATATAACAAAGCCAACAGCTTAAGCTAACCTTACAGGGTTACAGGATCACTTGAAAAGAAGGCGGAGTGGGGTGGGGTCCTGAATTGCATGCAAGGTCTGGGTGAGATGTTCACACTGTCCCCTGCAATATCTAAGAACCCTGGGCTATCCCTTTCTCCTTACCTTCTCACCTCTGTCAGGAGGACCAGCGATGTCCTACCACCTCCTTCTTCCTTCTGCCTTCAGAATGCCAACTAAGTTGTTTTTATGTTTGTTTTGAGGACTGGAGCCTGTGTATCGCAGCCCGACCTTAAGTTTGCTATGTAGCCAAGGATAACCCTGGACATCTCTCTCCTCCTCCTGCCTCCACCACTGCACTCAGCTTGTAAAGTGCTAGTGATCAAGCTCAGACTGCGGGTCAGTCAACCACTCTGCCAACGGAGCTATATTCTTGTCCCTCACTACTGAATTCTGACCATCTTAATTCTCATGACTTCACCCACGAGGCTATTAGTATGGTCACTGATTATTATTATATGTTGACCAGGCTGAATCACATCTAGTGGTGTACAAGTGATAGGGTGTGGCATGTGACGTTGCATGAGATCTTAGCGCAGCTGGAGAAATCAGATAATTCTCTCTGTGTTCGGTGGGTGAACAGTGCCACCCCTTTAAGGATAGGTCTATGCTCAAATTCTAGACACTGTGAATGGTACCTTATCTGGGGTGGCGGGGGGGAACTACAGACCTACCTAATTAAAGATCTTAGGATGAGATTGTCCTGGTGCCCCCAGGTGGGCCTTCACTATGATACCAAACATCATTACAATAGACGGAGGAGGAAAGAGAGACAGACAGAAGGCAGAGACTGAAGAGGTGTGCTCACAAGTCAAGGAAGCCAGGTTGCTGCCAGCTCACAGAGGCTGGAAGTGGTTAGAGGACAATCAGTCCCAGAAGGAGTTGATTTTAGATTTCTGGCCTTCAGAGCTCTAAGAAAATACATTTTTGTCATTTTAAGTAACCAGTTTGTGGTGGTTTGTTCCTACACTCCCAGAAAACCTCTCTTGAACCACTGTTAACAGCTGTTCACCCTGCAATCAGGGGACAGCACTAACTGCGAAACACACACACACATAATACACACACCACACACACACACACACACACACACACACCACTCTCCAGGCTTTAGCGGCATTTTGGTTTCCATGGGTCCACCTGAGGGACAGACGTGAAGGTAGACAATACACGAAGCTACTGCTCCTGTCTATTCCTCCTGCTCAAGAACTCCTACGCAGAGAAAGGCGGGACTGAAATTGGACTTCCCGAGCTTCAACACTTTCATGTAATTACAGAGCAATATGAAAAACAGAGAAGAGACTATTTTGAGCCTGGCATATGCCATTAGGTTCTCAGAACACATGATGATCCGTTGCTGACAGCTGGGTGTATAGCCTCATCTCTGTCTTCTCCCCCGGAACGGCTATGGTCCAGCAGTGTCAGCTCATTTCTCCTTCCTGACCCAACTCACTTGCTTAGATGATTTTTTGCCTGCACACAGCCCATTCCCCTTTTCTTGAAATGCTCTCCCTGAAGTTAAGCTGACCCATGGATTCTTCTTCATTGTGTGAAGCCAGGTTCATGCCTCATTAGCTTCCACTCAAGATTAGATTATGGATTCTCTTTTGCAATGACCTTACTTTTTATAAAACACAAAGCCTTACTTTATGCACAGCTCTATGTTATAATTCTTTCTGTATCCATTTCTTTGAAGGTCAAGTTATTTTAGGCACATTTTAGTGTCCTCTGTGCCTTGTACTTCAGCCAGTGCCAGTCCACCGAGTTATATTGATTTGGATTTATATTCTGGAATTGATGACCTTATTTAAGAGCTGTATTACTTCTTCCCAGATGATGTCACTATGCCACTAATACCACCAGGAGGCTGTGATACTGGATTTCATGGAATGGATCTGAGAATAGAGGACATGATGGTTGGCTTTACCCGAAGCTGGCGTGGAAAGGAAATATTTTCATCCCAACGAGGAGAAAGAAAGGTAGTTTTGAGAGTGAGTCAGAACTTTCTCTAGCTGCTCCTCATGTAGATTTGTTCTGGACCCTAGCCCTCCTAGGTTACCATCTATTTGTGACGACTCTGTGTAGTTTCCCAAGGACTACTGAGATATCCTGTTTTTTCCTGGTGACAGAGAAGAGCACTGTGGCACAGGCTTCTCCCGAGGGGTTGGAATAGAAATAACTGTGTGGTCCACGAGTCCTCTAAATGGTACAGAGGAGAACTCTTGATGAAAAGCACAGCTCCCATCCTTGCCCTGAAACTGGGATTCTGCCTGGGCTATTTTGGGCCTTGTTTCCAGTTGCCTCTGGCCAGTGACAAGATTTCACACTCGCTGCCACTTCTCATTATGGCCCCTGCTGCTCGTGTCTCAGAAAGGCTTCTCCGAGGCTGATGGGCTCAGGCTTCGGAAACAGGCTGCCTTGCTCTGCCGGAGAGGCACTCCTGGCAATGTGGGCAACTCAGTGTGCTTGTGTTTGCAGACAGGGACTCCTCTCACCTTCCAGAGAGATAGGTATGTCCTACCTTAGCTACGAGAGATTGGATTCCTTCCTTAGGAAGTTGCAGTCTGCAAGGCATTCAGATACACTGTGAATACACTGTGAATGCAGTCAGTTTTTCTTAATGGGTCTGTCCTGAGAAACAGAACCATGTGGAAACATGGAGAGGTCTGGCAGCACACTAAGGTCCAGAAGGAGTCTTCCAGAGGGGAAATCCAGTAGGATGTTGTAAGGGGGCTGGATAATGGCAGTCCCTATTTCCCCATATTTCCTTTCTATGGGGTCACATTAGGTGGCCTTTGTTCTTTGTTCTCACTGGCTCCCTCAGATTTAGAGCCAGAGCTTCTCAATTCTGTGTCCCAGCCATATTTTAGCCGAGTAGTGTGTTCTTTAACTTTTCAAGCCCAGGAATAGTTAAGCGAACTATGGACAGGGACCTCAGGTCACGGCCCTCTTCCTAACATTCAACCACAGCTGGTACACCTGCGCAAACAGTACCTTGTAAGTCTCCATCCTCCAAAGTCGTTCTCTATTGATTGTGAGGCTCTTACTGATAGTTCTCCTGGATTGCAGGGACACTAAGACTATATAATTAACAGGGATCTTTAAAGGCTTCGGTGGAATATTTGGATTCAATAACTAGAGACTCAGAATTTCAGCGAAAAGAAGACAGATGGAGAGGATATAGGAGAATTTAAACATAGATGAAATACAATAGGGGGCAAGCAGACCCTCCAAGAACTAGAAAGACTTCCTTTCTCATCTGAGGCGCTGCAATTTCTTGTGGAAAGCATCTGTTCCAATTTCTCTCTGGTGCATCCTCTTCTGTCCTTTTGACCCCTCCTTCACACCCCTCTCTTCATCACGTAAGCTGGTGCTCGGTTTTTGGCTTTGAAAGATACTGACTTCAGTCTTCACCTCTCACCCAGCATTTTCTCCCGCTAATTAAGTAGAGATTATCCAAGTATAAAGCAATTAATAAGTAAGCTAATGAGTGTAATCATTAATGAGAAGATGAAGGCAAAGTCAAATCTCCTATGGAAAATGGAGCACACGTGGATGCTTGTCAAGAATGGGAAGATAAATTGACTAAGGCATACATCTACCTATCTCTATAGGATCACAGATGCTGACTGCTCTAGTTAACTTTCTACTGCTGTGATAAAACGCCATGACCAAAAGCAATATGTGTTGGGGGCAAGGGTTAGTTGACCTGCAGGTTAGAGTCCATCCTAAGGAGAAGCCATGGCAAAAACACAGGCAGGAGAAACACAGATCTGGAGACAGAAATGAAGCAACGACCATACAGAAGTACTGTTTACTGGATCAATCCTCATGGCTTGCTCAACTTGCTATCTTACTCCACCCAGGACCAACTGCCCAGGGCCTCATTACCCCAGTGAGCTGGCCCTTCTTTATTAGTCATTAATTAATAAAATCCCTTATATAAACTAAGTGTGGTAGTGCTTACCCTTAATTGCAGCACTTGGGAGGCTGAGGCAAGCAGATCTCTGAGTTCAGGTCCAGTCTGGTCTACAGAGTGAGTTCCAAGATAGCCAGGGCTACACAGAGAAACCCTGTCTCTCTCTCTCTCTCACACACACACAAATGCCCTATAGGCAATCAATGTTCTTCCCAGACAACCCTAGTCTGTATCACATTGACAAGACTAATCAGGACAGTAACATATATCTATTTATATGTCTATAGTTCTTGGGAATGGGAGTCAAGTCCCATGGGCAGTTAAAAAAGACATTGCTTTTCTTGGGGACAAACTGGGATGAAAAAAACAGAGTTCTGTTTTGTTTTTGTTTTTCTGGTATAAGAGCGCTCTAGCGACACTGCTTCCTGGTTTGAAAGTTCTGGAAGCTTGGGATATGATGGTAATACATCTATAGCCAGCAAGCCATAGTGAGTCACTTCTACAATTCTAGCACCAGGGAAGCAGAGGCAGGAGAATCAGGAGTTCAAGGCCATCCTCAGCTACTTATCTAGTTCTAGGCCAGCCTGGATATCAAGCACCCTGTTTGAAACAAACAAACAAACAACCCAAAGCAGACTCCATAGGTTCCATGCAATAGTCAAGTTCATTTGACTTTATAAGATGCTTCCAGAAGACTATAATGTGACCTCGGACCCTTTGTGGTGTGCCAGCTCCCTGAGTAAAACTACTGATCATCAAAACCTCTCTTCTCAGATAAAACTAGGCTTGAGTGGTAGATAAGAGTAGAGGATGGGCATTTATTTCTAAAATCCATTTACTTTAACGTCCTGTCTTTCTATGTGTAAATTGAGATGCAGAAGTGGCAAGTGACCTCTCCAGACACACAGAGAGCTGAGGTCATTTATCTCAACTGCCTTTTAGTTGGTTAACTCTGAGGCTGGCACTGTTTTCAAACCCTGGCTCTTCAGGGTGGAGGAAGACCTCAGGGCTCATGGAAAGCCCTGGGCACATGGAAAGCCACAGGAGGTTGGTAAAAGCTAAGGTGGCAGGCAGTTGCCTTTAGTGTCCAGACTCAGACCATTGGGAGAAAGAAAGAAGTGTGAATAATCAATTAGGCCAGAACATTAGGTCAATATGGGGCTGTCGATAGATAAGAGGCCACCATAAGTAGGTGGTAAAGGAGTACAGCTATAGTTATGGGGGAACCCAGTGTGGACTTGAGAATGAGTGCCCTGGACAGGTCTTTGTCAATTTATTTGTAAGGTTCTCAGCCTCTGGTTACTAAATCATGTAGAAGATGGAAATCTGTAGCCTTAGGCTGAGGTTCCTCACATAATTGGGGGGTTAGTGTTCCCTTTGATGGGAAAGGGGAACCATTTATCTCTCTAATTACAGACCATCAGTGTGTTGGACAGCTCTCAGAAACACACTTGCCTCATCAAATTATGGGGTAAAGCCTTCCAGTTTAATATTCATTTGAGGAACAAAGAATTCATGGTGTCAATTCCACTACCAGCCTTTCTCTGTTTTCTTATATTTTATCATAAATAGATAAGAGATTAAAGTCCTTTTCAGCACAGATCTATTTCCTCATTTGGCACTCTCATAAACAGGACCAAACTATAGTCAGTCTCTGCTTCTGGGTCATTGACTGAGTATTTGTTGTGATATGGCACTATTGCTAAGCTATTGTACTGACTGAAGCTCTCTGCTACACGGTAGGGAGCCAGGATGAGTGTAAGTCTCATTTTTTCCCCCATTATGTAGAAGAACAGGATCCTTGCTTCCAGGTAGAGCAAAAGAAAAATTTCTGCCAATGACTTAATTCTATTTGTTCCAAATGAACCTACAGACCAATTGTTTGAAGAAAGAGCATCATAGCTAAAGAGTAATATAGCTAAAATCTTTCAGGTGATATTCTTCTTCAATTTCGAAACACAAAATCGTTCTCTCAGTGTGTTGGTTACTTTTCTGTAATCAGTATAATAAAGCACCAGGACAAAGGCAAATTATAGAACGAAGGTTTCATTTGAGTTTACGGTTCCGGAGGGATAGGAGTGGTAGGGAGACGAGTGGGAAGGCGTGGATAGGAGTGGTAGGAAGACGAGTTGGCAGGCATGGCAGCTAATGCAGAGCTTGCTCACATCCTCCATGGAAAGTGAGAAGCAGAGAGAGTGAACTGGAAGTAGCATGGAGTTTTTAAACTCTCAAAGTATATTCCCAGTGTATACTTCTTCTAACAATGCCACGTTGCCTAAACCTCCTCAAACACTTCATCCAAGTCACTGCAGTCAGGTGATCAGGTGATCAGGCCCCCGTGCTTATATACCTGCACTGAGCGAGCTATCTAGCCAAGTCAGCCAATTTTTAATATTGATTGTTTTTATAATTGAAAATGTTTCCCCCATAAAGTATATTCTGATCATGGTTCCCATGAAGTATATTTTGATCATGGTTTCCTTTCCTTTGTCTCTACCCAGATCTTCTCCATCACCCCACCCATCTAACTTCAAACAGACCATTAAGCAAACAAATAAAACAAAATAAAAACATATACACACAAAACCAGAAACCATAATAGCTAACCAAAAGACAAATAAAATGCCCAAAGTAAAGCAATATTAGGTAAAAACACCATTGGATTCATTTTGTGGGGCCATCTTTAAGTGTGGTTGTATACCCAGTGAGACTCAAAATTTATCCTTTGTGATTGGTTGTCAACTGGAGATAGCTTCTAGGTTAGGGATGAAGTCTCATGTCCAGTTCCCCTCTCATTGCTGGGACCCCTTTGGGCTTGGATCTGTCTGTAAAGACCCTGTGCGCATTGCCACAGTCGCTGTGAGTTCATATGTGCTAATTTTGTTGTCTTTGGAAGACACTGTTTCTTTGGTGTCTTCCATGCCCACTGGCCTCACAATCTTTCTTCCTTGTCTTCTGCATAGTTCCCTGAGCCCTAAAAGGGGGAGGGGGTTGATGAGGACTGAGTTTTCCAGGGTCTCTCAATCTAGAGACATTGTCTAGTTGTGGGTCTCTGTATTAGTTCCCATCTACAGTAGGGAA
This sequence comes from Mus musculus, assembly GCF_000001635.26. NCBI lineage: Eukaryota > Metazoa > Chordata > Mammalia > Rodentia > Muridae > Mus > Mus musculus. The sequence continues at coordinate 73,858,453 of NC_000078.6, read as the reverse complement.
AGTTTCTCTGATGATAGTTGAATAAGACACAGATCTGTGGCTATAGCAGAATGTGGTTAGGAATTTTTTATTTCACTATTATTATTATTATTATTATTATTATTATATTTGCTATGTTCTTTTAGCAAAACAATATCTGGCTTACCATTAAGACTAAGCAGTTCCAGGCATCGGTTCTATCTCATGAAGTGGGCCTTCAATCCAGTCAGATAGTGGTTGGTTACACCCACAGTGTTTGTAGTACTGTTGTACCAGTGTATCATACAGATCAGTCACCACTGTAGATCTTTAACGCCTCTTCTTAAGAATTTTTTAATTTCCAATCATTGCTTTTATTGCTTCCCACAATTGTCACAAAGTGACTCTGCATTGTCGAGCCAACTTCTGGTCTAGATGCACAGCTAGATTAAAAGGATTTCTTTAGGAAACATGAGCTTAATGTTTGCCTGACAGTTTCATACTTAGGTCAACATGGAAGAAAAATATTCTCTCTGCCCAACTTAGAATTACTATTCTTTTCTTCTTGATTTTCCTAAGACCCTAACTGGGTTTCCTTAGAGTCAAAATTGGCGACTCCACACTTTGCAGTAAGATGCCTTTGAAGCATCACATGTCTGAAAAGGGCAATCCAAAGGATGTTATTTCCTTATTCTTCTATAATTTAATGTCTAGAATCTCGAGTTTAGATTCCCTAACATTTCTCCCTGTGTTGAGATAACACAACTCTCAGCCATAGTGTGTACATAAACTGATGCCCTTTGTGCGATCTAAGAAATCCCATTTCTATAATTTGTTTCTCCACTCACATGGAGGGTTTTATTCCATTCTAATCCTCCTAAGTCTAAAACAAAAGGAGGCTGCTTCATAGGCGAGTCTGCCAGGAAAGAAGGGGGAAATCAGCCAGCCATAGAGTCAGGATCTTTTAGAATGTAGTTCTGGGTAGGTAAATATGCTATTTCCGAGTCATTCCACTACAGTGAGGTTGGTGGAAAAGGGGCTAATGTTGCACCTCCCATTTGACCTTGGTTTTACAAGATCCAAGTGAAAGATCCCACAAAGTCATCGCTGTCATTGATACTATATGAGGGATCACATAGAGTTTAAGACAAGAACCTGCCTGAGGTGTGCAGAGTCTTGACAGCAATGCTTTTCTCTTTCCTTTTGGGGAAGCACAAGGTTCGCACAGAGGAATTAAATTGATAACGATCAATAGTAACTTATTCTGTTCCAGTCATGCTTGTCACGTGAGCATGGAACATCAGCTCTTTAATTAGTTCAATATTAATTTTAGCACTGAGGAGGCCAGCCTGGTCTACAGAGCAAGTTACAGGACAGCCAGGGTTACACAGAGAAACCCTATATTAATCACTAATCAAAAAAAATTCCTTATATAAACTGGGCATGGTAGTGCATACCCTTAATCTAGTACTAGGGAGGCAGAGGCAGGTAGGTCTCTGAGTTCAAGGTTGGCCTGGTCTACAGAGTGAATTTCAGGACAGCCATCACTACACAGAAAAATTTTGTCTCTGAAGAACAAAACAAAACAACTCACCCACAAAGGAATCAATTTCACAGAGTCTTTCCAATTAAATGCTTTTACTTAGAATTCAATTTATGCCTTCAAATTTTATATAACAGTGTAGAAGAAGTTCTTTAGACCATGCTTAGAATTCTATTAAAATTCCAGTTGACATTATGTTCCATCTTCTTAGGACAACAGAGCAGTTCATCCTTAAATCTAGATAAAAACATTTTATTGTAGAGCAGTTTTAATTGCTTCCTTTTATCAGACAAGGAGCACGACACACCTTTCCGTATAGTCCAATATGTTTCTAGTTTTGTCAAAGCTAGTAAAGACCTCCAAGCGAGGTTCAGTGACTCGCTGTAGCAATTAATTTAGTTCAAGTATGCAATGAATTTTATCTTTCTAATTTAAAAAAGTTGGAAATTTGTTTTTAGGTGTAATAGCTTATGCTAATCATAATGAAATGGGAAAGTTATAAGTATAAAATGGATTAAGGTAGCCATTTATATGCATAAATTCTGCTTGATTGCTGTTTTTGAAAGTTCCAGGTATTTATGGGGCTGGAGAGATGGTTCAGTAGTTGAGAGCACTGGGTGCTCTTCCAGAGGATTGGAGTTCAACTCCTAGCATGGCATGGCTACTAACAACCTTCTGGAACTCTCATTCTAGGAATGAGTCCCTCTTCTGGCCCCCATGGGAACTGCGTGCATACGGTACACAAACATGTGCACTATACACACAAAATAAAAAGAGCTAAATCTTTTTTTTTTTTTGAATTCTGATTATCCAAGAATCAAAAGACCCAAACTGTTTTGATTTGTCATTGCAAGGTATTTAAGAGGCTGAAATAACTTCTTTGATATTGGACGCTGTAGTGACTTTAAATAGCAAGTTAAAAATCTATATATCCTTATGGATACAGTTAGGAGTAGTTGTCACAAAATTAATTTCCCTACTTCTTTCCAAAGAAATCAATCAATGGTCAAAAGTAAACATTGACTGTTCTATTATGTTTTCTTAAGTCAATAAGGTTGTAGATTTTGTCCAGTACTTTCGAGTTCACCTTGGTGAAAAAGCACAGTCTTCGCACCACATCTTGGTGTAAAACGGAAATTTACGGACATGACATAAGTATCATATTTCCTGGGGGAGAGGCGAGCTTGAGTTGAAAACACTGAGTTGGACTTATGTGACAGCTGTGCTGTGATATGTGTAGTAACAATAATTAATTTTGATTTGTGGAGTGTGTTTATATTTCTTCGTGTTCCAACTGAAGTTATGTTTAGGTAAGAATTGTAGCTCATTGGGATACCCCCTTCATCAACAATACACAGAATAATTACAATTGAAATACAGGGGCTATTTTATGATTTGTAAAATGGATAGGCAGATAGCCAAAACTTACATCAAATTCTGCATCAACTACCTCTTATACCTAGATTTACAGTATAATAAAAGAAAAAAATTATGTTTTATGAACGTGAACATAAAATGAATAACATCTGCATCAAAGGTAATTCTTTCACAGACTGCAAACAGATCTAAGACTAGCTATTTATGGTTTAAACAGCACTTCTGCCATTATCTTGTATCAATTGTCCGTATGGTATCTTTTTTGCACAATAGCTACTTGCATCCCTGCCTTCATGTCTATGCTCCAGCCAGAATACAGGAGGAGTCAGAGAAGAGCGGCCTCCCTGGAATCTTAGGAACCCCCTTCAACAAGTAGCACCCCTAAGTATTAAGCAGAACTTAGTTACAGGATCACATCTAACAGAGAGGGAGTGTCCCCATTTAGCTGAAGACCCTGATACCTCAAAATAAGTGTCGAGTTCTTTGCCTGAGAGGAACATTACACTAGGCAGTGTTTGCATTCTGGAGGAAGAGTGTCTCGTAATGGTTAAGGGCGTAAGTCATCTAGTCTCTGTCATTAGAGTCTCTTCAGACTCTGGCCTTGTGCACACTGCCTTTAAGCTTGAATCAGTTAACTGCGTTCAATGGCTCCATGGATAAAGTCAAAGAGATGAGGACCCCAACTACTAATGCTACTGATTGGAAAACTGTAAGTCACTTAATGCCAGGTCAATCAGCTGTCAATGTGTTTTAATGTCCAGTACTTTTTGATTGTTTATCTTTTGTTTTTTTTTAAAAAACATTTTAATTGAAAATTTTCATACAATAAATTTTGATCATGTTTTCCACTCCCCCAATCCCTTCACGTTCCTCTACATCTCCATATACACAACTTTATATTCTTTCTCTCTCTCTCCACGCCCTTCCCTCCCAAGGAATATTCAGAACAACTCTCTGATGTACAGATTTTTAACTCCATTTTTTTACAGAATAAGAATTCAGTCTATGAAAACCACACCTTCTCTGTGGCTCTCCACTCAGCAAATGGTGTGGATCTGCTCCGAGCAGAAGGCCCTTGACTTTGGATCCTCATTTGGTGAGAATTTGCTCCAAGCAGAAGGTCCTTGACTGCACACTCTCATTCTTCCTGCCACACAGACACAGTGTCATTACTGGATGCCTGTCACAGGTCTTCCATCTTAGTTGGGTTTTCCGAAAGCAAATTCCAGGAAAAACACAGATGTTGCTTTGAATCAAATGCAGAGAATCACTCAATCTCCATGTTGTCTTATGGAAATAATATGAAGGCATATCTCGACTAGTTTAGGAGTGACAAGGGGGAAAACTGTATTCGCCACCTCCTGTCTGCCACTGATGATATTTTTTCTTCCTATGTGGACAGCGATTGGGCCTCACAGCATCACAGTTTAGAGCAGCAATTCTCAACATTTCCAGTGCTGTGACCCTTTAACACAGTTCCTCGTGTTGCGGTGACCCCTAACTACTAAATTATTTCTTACTTCACAAATGTAATTTTGCTACTTGTATGAATTGCAGTGTAAATATCTGAGATACAGGATATCTGATAAGTGACCCCTGTGAAAGGGTTCGGGTCGCAGCCCACAGGTTGAGAAACACTCGTTTAGGACACCGAGAGAACTCGCTGAGGTGGTAAGGGAGATGCACACACTCCAGACACCAGGTGAGTCTTGTCAGGCTTCTTCTCATTTGCAGAACTGATCAAAGGCACAGAAAAGGCTCAGGCACAAACACAGACCATGGGTTCTAAGGAATGCAAGGTCAAGGGGATACTGGAATACATGAAATACGTTCAACCAACACGGTAACCTATACTGCCTTAACAAGTCTTCTCTAGCTCATAGCTTGAGATCAGACCAAGCAGGATACTGCTCAGGGTGTTCTCTAGTTTATGCTTGCTCTTCCGGGTTTAATGGCAATCAGGCACAGACAGCAGTAAATGCGCTGGCTGTTGACAAAGGCACCATGCCACTGGGGTTACCAGATAAGATAGGGAACACTCAATTTTTAATTATAGGAAAACAAGGTGTACTGTTTCAAATGTTGAATCATGTAAAGTTTGACTTCTAAAGAAACAGTGATTAATTCTTTCAGTATAAATTGCATAGGTTTTGTGTTCACTTTTAAATGTGTCCATTGTTCATCTGAAATTTAGTCAAGGGCGGTGTCTTGATTAGTTTTGCTTTGTCAACTTAACGTGAAGTAGAGTCTCTGGGAAGCAGGAATCTCAGTTGAGAGAATCCGTTGACCAGATGGCCTGTAGGCAAGTCTGTGGGACATTTTCTTGATTAATGAGTGGTGTGAGAAGATCCAGCTCACTGGGAGCAGTAGCAGTCCAGGTCAGGTGGTCCTGGGTGGTATAACAGAGCAGACTGAGCAAGCCATGGGGAGCAAGCCAGCAAGCAGCACTCCACCATGGCCTCTGCATCAGGCTCCTGCCCTGTTAGGATGGAATACACCGTGAGATGAAACAAACCCCTACCTCCACAAAGTTGCTTTTGGTCGGTGTGTTTTATCACAGCAATAGGAACCTACGAGGACATTGCATGTCATTAATTTTTCTCCTCTAGGCTGACAACCTTAACACTGGTCCTTGTAGAGAACTGCCAGAGACTGGCTGTACATTAAAATAGGTGGGCAGACCAAACAGTAACTGTGATTGAAGAGATTGAAGAGGGTATCAGGTATCTTCGGCTTGGGGAAGTCTTTCCCATGGGTTTGCGACACAGGATGGGCATTTCTGCCATTTAATGTTTTATTTACTAGGGAGAGTTGGAGAGAAGTAGTGGTCGCTGGATATGATCAATAGGACACATGCATGTATGATGCTTTCAAAGAATAAATAAAAATATTATCTAGAAAGGACAAATTGTTGGGGTTGGGATGTAGCTCAGCAGTAGAGTGCTTGCCCAGCAGGCGCAAGGCCCTGGGTTCAGTCCTCCGCTCCGAAAAAAACCCCAGTATTATTAAATACATTATTTGTATTGTAACATTTTGTCTGCTGAGGTTTTTAACTGAAAGACAAGTTAAATAATTTGGAAGAGTTCCTTGCTGCCAAGTTAGAATGGCTGGGTGACAGCTGCAGTCATGCTACCTGTAACATGTGGACTTCTCAACCCATAGTAGGACATGAGAGATGAGAGACTTTGCATGGCCTGGCACTGTTCTGTCTTTTGTTGGCTAGAGCAAGCCAGATGTCTTCTTTGGAGGAGGCCAAGCCATACAGCTTTCCTTCATCCACATCAGGAAGACGCTCGGAGCCGATGGACACCGGGGATGCCTTTCTCCTACTGCCCAGAGAAAGGAAACTTGGAAAGTTGCATTTGGATTAGAGAGACTGCCAAGGCAAGAGCAAGGGGCCTTTACAGCAGAAGGTTACATAATTTGTAACATTTCATTGGAAAATGCTACGAGTTACACAAATATAAATAGCCCCATTTACTGACCAGGATTTGAGACTATAAGATGAGATGGCTTAACTTGGTCTCAATGATGTGGAGAGGTGTGGATAGAGAGGTCTGCAGAGTGTTTGCTGCAGAAGTTTGAAGAACAGAGTTCAGCCTTCCAGAACCCATAGAGAGGAGCCTGGAGTTTTGGTACTCACATCTCCTACCACTCTTAGGGAGGTAGAGACAGGCGACTCCTGGGGGTTTCTGGCCAGCCAGTGAACCAGACCCTAGGTTCCAAAACAAATGACAGGTTGAATATGTTATTTTGTAGCTTGACAGTTCCTGCTCAAATGTATTCATCTTTGTTTACCTCTATGTAGTAGGCTATGAAACCATGAGCTCAGATGTCCATGTTAAAAGCTGAGAGCGAGCCATTTGTTAGTTCTTCTGTGAACATCACCACGGGGTTTAAACTACCCTTTCTTTACTATAAGGACACAGAGTGGTGTAATCTGCCAGGTCCAGCTCCAAGCTAGAGTTAAGATGGCAATTGATACGTGATTTACATTGCTTCCTTGAGATGGATGTTTTTATCTCTACCTTCATTTTGAGTATGAGAAGTGAAATGGAGAAGCTAAGGTATGTCATACAGCAAATGATGATGGTAAGATGATTTCTGAATAATGTGTGTGCACACACACATGTGCTTGGGTGCACACACATGAACACACAGTTACATGTTTTCATTATAGTCCTATCCCAGTGACTCTGGATTTTTGTTGTTGTTTGTTTGCTTTTGAAACAGAAATCTGCAGTGTAACCCAAGCTGTATTGGGAACATTTGCGATCCTCCTGCCTCAACCTCTTGAATACTGGCATTACCTTATAAGCATGTGCTTGTACTCACAGGTCTCCCTGTTTTTATCCCCAGTGATGTTTTAATGTGTTTTTGTTGTTAGTTCCCTTTGTAATTCAGCTTTAGCGGGGGTAGGTGTCCTGACACAGAAGTGCATTAGTGTCTTGCTTGTTTGATTGAGAATTTTATGTTGGAACTAAACAAGAGAGAAAGAGTAAAAGCAACAGGAAGTGACATTTTGCAGTTGATCTTTAGGACTGTTTCCTGTTCCTATAATGGAGGCCTCTTTGTGTCATAGGTGAAACCACATTGAGAGACAAAGGTGAGGAGAGTTGAGGGTGGTGGTGTAAGTGCCTTCAGGCTTTTATTATCCTCCTAAACATCTGTGCGAACCTTCCCAGCAGGGATCAAGCACTATGGGAACCTGTGTGATTGAGTTTCATGAAGGGAATACTAAGAGAGCGAGGGTAGAATTGAGGAAAACTAAGAGGGGATGGTAAAGCTCCATTTGCTGGCCACACAATGGAGCCATTACCAAGGGGCTGATCTCCAGACCTGAAAGGCGACAGGAACAAGAGATGACAGACACCTGGAGAAGAACCATATGGGAGCCTGACATTTGATTGGAGAATTATCAACCATCAACAACCATTATCAACCATGGCTGACAGAAGAAAACAATTGATCCCTCTTTCTTCCTCTCATGTTTTTCCTTTGCTGATGACACCTGTGGGCCAAACTCAACCAGAAGCGAGGAGCCTACAGCAAGGAGCCTAATAATGCAACAGGGCCTCCCAGAGCAGGATAGAAAACATAGAGTCAAACAAATGAAAACGATCCAACACAACGCACACTGTAATAAAAGATGATCATGTTTTACAAACAGTGGAATCTGGTCTCATTATGTTAAACACAATGTGTACACTGAATTTAACAATTACAAGTGCTATTTGTAACCAGATCTTAGGTATGCAGCATGATTGAAGTTATTCTATAAAATTTCTGAATCCATCTTTTAAGTGCTCTCTTTTTATAAATGTGCCTTAAAGAAGCCAGAACCACATGAAAAGAATTAGTATATTCATGAAAGGCTATAATTAATTTTGGACAACTTATAGGCTTTGAAAAGCCTTGTTGAAAGGCCAAAATTTCTGTCATTTTTTTTTCTGGGAGTAAAGTTAGTCAACAGGCAAGATCAAAGATGTTATCCTGAGTTAATAGATATCTGTGTGGTATGATTCACCAACATCTAGAAAGTGCCTTGTCACCAGACCCTAAGACAGTATACTAAACATCAGAAATTCATTTCTATGCATTAATGGGTTAATCTTTATTGTTTCATTTTTCTTTAGGTGAAAGTGCTTGAGAATAAGACCAGCATTCATTTTTTTAATTCGTCCACCATGAAACATTCATTGTCACCATCTGTCTGGAGCACGGGACCTTGTCCTCAAGGTGTTCAGAGTTCAATGGGGATTGGAAAAAGTATTCTAGAATCCCAGAACTGGCCTATGAGCCCTGTGGAAGGCAAATGCACAAGACACTACGTGGGAATGTCTAACAGTCCTGGAAGATGAGAAACGAGAAGGAGGGAGCGAGGAGCAAGAAAGACTGCTCGGGGTTGAAGAAATATCTGAACTGGAAGGTAAATGGAAGGGCATCAAGTGACACAGTGGAGGTGAATAGAGAAGGCCGACATTGCAGGTCAGCTGGGCCTTCTGTGATTTGACCCCAGAGGATACAATACTATGAGAAGACTATGAACTTCAGTGACAAAGGGACTTGAACTCTATTCCAGGAAGTCAGAGAAGGAAGATTTGCTCTATGGAAACCGGGATTGAAGGAGTGTATATGATTAAATGAAGGAGACTAGAAAATGAACCCATTGAAAGAGGCCCATGGCATTTCTAACAAGAGATGGAAACAGTGAAGGACAGTGAGAGTAGACAGGGAGGAGGGATTCTGAAACGCAATGGGGATGCTACTGAGCATGGTTTTGTTATCAGTCTGTTGGGTTGGAAGCTGGAAGGGGGCATAAAGTTTATACTATAAACAACTGGAGAGGAAGAGTTAGAAAGCTGAGCATGTTTTGCCTTCAAGACCGGGCAGAGCTTTTAGCCCCAGCTGAAATGAAGAAGACAGACGGGAAGAGCACATTTGCACAGGGAATGCCTGGGTTTTGTTTAAATGTACCGAGAAGAAGACTGTGGGAGCAGACTGAGTGACTGGCCAAACCATGGGTGGTGACTGACATCATGGGCTGGTAGGAGCCCTCCTCAGGAAGTACTTGGAGTAAGCAGAAAGGAGATGTGAGGGCCAATCTTTACACCAGTGTTTCTTAGACAATGGAATACAAATATGTGAGGACACATGCAATCTGAGATGAGGAACCTTAAGGGACCGAGGCCTGCCAATCAAGAGTACAGAGTCAGGGCATATTAGCTAGGATGCACTTGGCTGCGTGTACCAGAATAAAGTGGGACTGGATGCATGATAAACGGCTTACCGAGGAGTCAGATGAAGTTTGCATCAGAAAACATCCTGAGCAGAAAGTAAGGAGAGTTGGGACATTAAGTCTCTCTCCTGTGCTTTAACCCTTTTCAAGGAGGAAACGTTTCCCCAGAGGACCTTATCAGATTTTTCCTGAGGTCTCAGTGACACAGCTCTTTTCTACTTGCATATCAATGGCTGAGGGTGCAAGGGACCAAGGACTGGATGTAGTGGCTGCCTTGGATTAATTACGACAAATTCTTGAGGATAGACAAATAAACTCGGAGTCCTGTCATCAAGAAGGATCTGAAAATAGCCACTGCAATGCCTCTCTCCTGTAGGTGCAAGAGTGAAGAGCACCCACCACTGCGTTTTGGACAGAGGAGCTTGTTGGGAAAGTCTGTGAGAGGTACAGGAGCCATAGGTTAGGAAGAGGCAAAGAGGCCAGTTTGCAGCGGGTTGAAGAAGGCTGGAGACTACTTTTCAAATAAGTGTCTGTTGAGTACGTAGTGTCAATCCCTTGTTGAAAGAGTTTCTGATAAATGGAGAGGAGCTATCTAGGACCGAAGGGGCCAAGAAACGAAAAGCTGAGCTAGAAAGTTCAAACACAGAAGACAAACTTTACCCAATTTGCCGTTGGGAGGAAAAAAAAACAACCCTCTTTGGGGCAATAATTTTGTAGGATGACTTTCTCCACTTTGGATTTTCATCGTTGGTCTTGGCTGCAGACTGTAATTTTTAGTAGTCTGAGTCGGCAGTAAGAGAGAGGAGGCTGTATTTGAAGTGCAAATAACGCCTGCCTATTCCAACTGTGTACAGTTCCGGGAGAAATGTGATTAAAAGGTTTCCACAAAGCACTTCAGTTACATTAGCTGGAAGGGATTCAATTTTGAACTCCTTCCAAGATTTTTTTTTTAAATGAGGGATTATATATTTCATTAAAAAAAAATAAGGATAAGGTGGAAGGCAGGTGAAGTGTCTAATTGAATAAAAGCAATAGGTTTTCCACTAAAGCCATGTACTCTAAGTTTTCACTGGTGTTCAAGAACAGCCTTCGTGTGCTTCTGAACACATCTTCTGTCCGTTGCCTGTGGCTGGGTGGAGTGGAGGATGGCCTGGTCTTCCGGAGCAATCACCTTGAGGACAGATGTAATCAGCTACTGTCTTGCCTGATGAATTGTCTCATACGCTGTTCTGGCCACCAGAGTCTTAGCTCTTGAGTTTAAGGAAACACAAAGCAGTAGGAGAAAGGTTGTGACTTGCAGCTGAAAAGTCCCTATCGGAGTCATCTGAAGGCAACCATGACCTCTTTCCGGTTTGCGAAGCAATCTGGAAGCACGCATTTTCGGGAAAGAATCTTAAGTACAGAGAAGCTAAATACAGGGTAATTCCGTCTGACTCTATCTGGCTGGCGCCTTTTTTTGAGCTGCTTTACCCAGTTTGGAACAGAATTCCCTCTGGGCTTTACCAGTTTAGAAACAGTATCAGCGATGGAGGATTTCAGCAATCCTCTGATTCATATGAGAAAACAGAGATCTACTAATCCCTGTCGGATATACACAGCCTCGGCTTGCTCTACTAGAACTGCACTTTCACAATATCTTAGTAATTAAAAAAAAAAAAACCTAAACAAAAATAATCTCCAAACCCTTTGTATCTGGGTTGTCAACACTCCCTTTATTTTCAAGAGCTTAAAATAGCATTAAAGCCTGGGTTGACCTTGCAGCTTCTCTGGGCAGCAATTAGGCTGCCGACTCAGTAGCATTCTCTGTGTACGCAACTGCCGAAGGGACGTTAAATTGCATTTTGCTTATTTAGTGGTTTGAATAGGAAATGTTCCCCCACAGGCTCTGGTGTTTGAACACTTGGTTCCCACCTGTCGGCTCGGATTCGAAAAGCCAAGGAATCATTAGAAGGTGGAGCTTTGCTGCCGGAAGTGAGTCACTAAGGGAGGGTTTTGAGGTCTGGTAGCCACACCCCTCCCTCGGTCCACTGTCTCCTGACCAGAATGTGACCTGTTGTCTCATGCTCCTGAGGTGACTCCATTATTGCCAGTATATAGCTTGTAATCTGGAATACACATCTCTCTCTTACGTTGATTCTGATAAGGTATTTCATGATAGCAAGTTCAAGAGCATTTTATCTGGTTCTTTTACTTTCAGGGCAAGTTAGACATCGTGCCAATGAGGACTTTGAGGACTTTCAGGTTCAAGCAACATAGACTATTTCAAGAAGCAAATTATATATATATATATATATATATATATATATATATATATGTGTGTGTGTGTGTGTGTGTGTGTGTGTGTGTGTGTGTGTGTAGTGCCCATATAAATAAAAATCGATGGGAATCTTGCCATATAATTAGTTTTATAAATGTGTAATGTCATTGTTGCTGAGTGGCAGACACTCTGGATAGCCAGCACTAGGAACTGTGTGTAGTCCCGTTCCCCACACCATTTATCACCGGCAAGGATTTGTTCAGTATCCTCTTTGTACCTCTCGATTCTAATTTATAGCCTTGGGAAAAATAATCTATTAGACAGAGTTGGCCATATAGCCATTGCTCTAGCAGCAAAGGAAGGAGGAACAGAGACCGTGTACCTGGAAGAGTCAGTTTCCACAGGAGATGGTTTTACTAGGATGCAGAGCTAGGATGGATGGACAACCAGGAAAGACAGGTGTTGGCTATAGAGACTTCATTTAGTGTTTTTACTATTCTTTATAGTTTTTTTCAGAAGGCATATGTTAAAAAGTTGCAAAATCCAAAAGAGCAGAACATTATATGTATGTATGTGTGTGATATCTATATAGATATCTATATATAGATATAAACCCCTCAAGTGTTTCTCTGGACCCTCAGCCATCCATGGTTGAGCATTTACTATCATTAGTATTAACTTGCCCTTCCCGTAGGAAGATTTTATTCTCTCACGCTGTGTAGTCAGGTTTGGCTATGTGCTCAGTAGACAGTAATGATATGTAAGTATAAGTGGCTACATTATTCCTGGGCAGTTAAATACAACATTATGTTTTTTCTCTTTCCTTATGTGTTGTCAAATGACAACATTTCAAAAAATGACAGCCTAGGTTCCAGGGTGTATGAAATAGTTCACATTTGCCCAGGGCCTGTGATTTCTGTGATGCTTTTGGCTTAGAAGGCTGCCTCTTATCCTCTTGTGGACCCAACAACAATAGTTTTTCTTTTTCTTTTTTGTCCTCTGCCACTAATGAAGAGAAGTAACCAGAACTCAGAAGGCAAAGGAGAGGAACACTGGGATACCTATTACCTTTAACCTTTCCTTCTCAGGTTGTCACGGGACAGGGGTATTCCTCTGTCAAAGATCTCCAGTTCTTGCTGAGTGATGCCTCCCCTTATTTCCTGTTCACTGATGTTGGCTATCCTCACCTTCATCCGCACCTTTATAACTAGCTCATCTAGCAACATCTCCTTTACTACGTAGGCATGTTTGTCATCTGTTTCTTACCAGGAACCTAATGCACAGAGCTCAAGGAAAAGTATTCTAGTGACAAACCCCTTGCCCAGCTGGCATGAACACCTGGATTTGGGGGTTATTTGCTACTATAGCAAAGCCTTGACTCATGAGGCATGAACACTGGGATTTGGGGGTTATTTGCTACTGTAGCAAAGCCTTGACTCTTTAGACTGGTATGAAGTCATCCTAGTTTCTTACAATGCAGTTCTTTCCAGTCAGCAATTGGTCTTAGTTACTTCTCCTGTTGTTATGATAAAACACCTGACGAAGTCAACTGAATGAAGGAAGAATTTATTTTGGCTCATAGCTCTAGGTTCCAGTCCATCATTGTGGAGGTGTCACAGTGGCAGAGCCTGAGCAGCCAGTCACACTGCATGCAAAGCCAAGGAGCAGAGAAAGAACAATGAACACTCACGCTCAGCTCAGCTCAGCTTCTCCTTGTACAGTTCAAGACCTTAGCTCAGGGAATAGCGCCACTCACAGTGGATGGGTCATCTGATCTTAATTAGCCTAATCAAGGTCTTTCACAGGGATGCCTAGCAGTTCATCAGGTCGACAATTGAGATTAACCAACACAGTGACACAGAATAGGGCTTAACAAAAATATGCATTCCTGAATTCTATTTCTGAAAAACCCAAAGCAGTAAATTAGGGCCTAGGCTTCTTAAGCTCCAAAAAACTTCAAACTATTGGCTTAAGACCGATCTATCTATCTATCTATCTATCTATCTATCTATCTATCTATCTATCTATGTGTGTGTGTGCAGGCATGTTCATGCCATGGCATACATTTGGAAGTCAGATAATAACTCTCAGAACTCTGTTCTTTCCTGTTATTTTATAGGATCCAGAGATGGAACACAGGTTGTCAGTCCTGGGAACACATACCTCTCTACCCACTGAGCTCTCTTGCTGGCTCCAAATCATTTTTGTTTTTCTAGCATTGTCAATATTGAAACTATGTCTCATGTTGGCTTATATTTTGTCAAATGTTATCTTCTGACTTGTGAAGTATGGTGGTATTTTAGAGTACTCTAGAGAAACAGAACCAGTAGGATGTATTTCAACAAATTGGCTCCTGCAGTCATGAAGACTGGCAAGCTCAAAATCAGCAGTTCTAGCTTGAAGGCACCTGTTACCAGAGTCTCCTTGTATTTGGGGGAGGTCAATGGATTTTTTGTTTGTTTGTTTTGTTGCTTTTGGTTTTATTCCACTTCAAGTCTTGTCTATGTCTGAACTGTCCTGAACATGCCAGTCTCATCTGTTCAAGTCTTTGTGTGAGTGGAGGAGACCCACCCACATCAAAGCCACAAATTGAAATGTTAATTCTTTCACAAATATCCTTCACAGAAACATCCAGAATGATATTTGACCCATGTCTGGACACTATGACTCAGCCAAGTTGATACATAGAATTAACCACTCAGAGTGTTGGGTGATTAGACGTAAAGTATTACGGTATTATTAACGTTTGCATGAATGTTAAAAAAAAAAGTCAGTATTGGGATGGTGAGATGGTTCAGGGGTCACCCAGCCTGAGCTCAACCCCTGAAACTCACATGGTAGAAGGAGAGAACAGAAACATTCAAATTGTCCTCGAAACTTCATAAGGTGTCATGGCATTTAGATGCCCATACACATACCCCAAATAAATATGCAAACATTAAAAATGTTAATTAAGAAGTCAGTTGCTATCAGTGAAGTGAGACATTTACTAAAACCTAAAGTTTCTAATTTCATGTGTGTATGAATTCATGGAGTAGGTATAATTCCCTTACATGCACATAGAACAATTCCATGTAGCTTTATCCTTTACTAGCCTACTTCTGAGGCCAGGTTCCATTCCTTTATGGCTGTGTGGATCTGAATAAGTTCCTTAAGGTCTGTTTTAAACTTTTTTCATTATTTTATTTTATGGGTGTTTTGCTGCAGGTATGTCTGTGCACCGTGTATGTGCCTGGTGCCTTTGGAGACCAGAAGACGACACTGGAACCTCTGGAACTGGAGTTACAGCTTGTAAACTGCCCTGTGGGTCCCGGGAATTGAACCTGTGTCTCCTGGAAGGACAGCTCGTGCTCTTAATCACTGAGCTGTCTCTGTAGCCTACCCTCTGCCTCCAAACTGTTTGTCTTTGGTTTTCTCAGCTACACTATGCTTTCTTTACTATGATAATTAAATAGGAAGTTGTATATAAAATCCTTATGATAGTACCTGCTGTCTAGTAGATGTTCAATATAGTCATTATTAAATTCATATCTTCAAAGAAGATTGAGTGGAAACTTTTATGTCAGTATATAATTATGAAGAGACAACTATAGTCTTCTCAAAACAAAAAATTTTGCAAGAGAATCTCACTATGGTAGCTCATCTGTCAGGGTACTCACAGAGATCCAATTGTCTCTGCTTCCAAGTGCAAATGCTTGAATTAAAGACATGTTTCAACATACCCAGATTCTTTACACACACACACACACACACACACACACACACACACACACACAGAGAGAAAGAGAGAGAGAGAGAGAGAGAGAGAGAAACATGTACACACATCTATCTCTCACACACCACGCAAATAAAATAAAAGTTAAAGTTGAGAAATGACGGTGATACAACTCATCCCTTCCAGACTTTCTTCTGACATACATCTGCAGGCGAGGTTCCTGGAAGTGACACAGGGTAAGGGGTGTGGCTTGGGGTGTGTGTGGGGAGATAAGAACAGCTCCCGATGTATCAGCCTCACAAATCTCCTGTGTGGGGACAGTTTCTGATTCAGAATCACTGCACAGATGTATTGGCAAAGAACCCGTCTCTCTCTCTCTCTCTCTCTCTCTCTCTCTCCTTTAACCAGAGTGATGACTCATGCTTAACCTTAATAAGAAAAGAGAGAGAGAGAGAGACAGGAAGTAGAAGCCCCAGGGCTGGAAGAGAGGCTCTAAACGCACTGCCTTTCACCTACTAGCAACTGCATCTGTACCGTAGAAATCAAAACCTCCCCTCAAACTGAGCCTACTGAATCAGAGGTGTATGAATCAGGGGCGGATGAACCAGGGGGTTGTTCTGTTGACATAAGAAAGGGCTTGGGAGATAAGTGATAGTTTGTTCCTTTCACAGACAGAGGTAGCCAGAGCCAGCCATGTGCACCCCACCCCCAGTTCACACTCTCAACCTTTGCTCAATGGTTTCATTCTCGGTAACGTTTCTTTCTGATAGGCAGCAACAAGTTGAAAACCATCAGTCCTTTGTGGTCAGAAGCTTCGTCTTTGTTAAGTTGATCTCACCTGATACCACTTGAGAGATGGTGGATCTAAAACGGTCTTCTGCGTGTGTTTGGGTATGCACACTTTTGTGGAGTACAGGTAGAGGGCAGAGGTCGACTTTGGGCAACCTCGTCTATTATTCTCCATGTTAGGCTTTGAGGCAGCATCTCTCACTGAACCTGGAGTTCTCTGTTTCAATTAGGTGGCCTGCCCAGTGAGTCCCTCTATGTCACCCTGAGCCCCATCTCAACCTTTTCAATGCTGGAGTTCCAGATATATATCACCACATTTAGCTTTTATGTGTGTACTGGGGGTATAAACTCAGGTCTTCATGCTCATACAGTGGGCTTTTTTACCTGTAGAGCCACCTCCTGAGGTCCTAGATCAGTCTTAAAACAGTTTAGGGATGTTTTCCACACTCTCTGGTGCTTTGCAGCAGCCTAGAAGACACCCCCACCCCTGCCATGTGCAATGCATGGCCCCTTTAGTTCTTTGGTTTGCTCTGTTGATTGCCAAAGTCCTGGGTACCACAAGGCATAGGCTTAGACTTTTCAAAATCTACTTTAATTAGAGTTTTTAAATGTTCCAAACTCCCTTCTAGCCCACCAACCGGAGAGTAGAGAGAAAGTCGTGGAGAAAGAAGGTTAATAGGAAAAGGGGTTGTGGACCTGTTTAGAAGTAGTTTTTTGGAGCAACTCCAACCTTTATTGTCAGGATACCAGCAGCCCAGTCCAATAGCAAACACCAAACATGAATCAGTAGCAGCAGCAGCTCGATCCAGCAGAAATCGCAAGGCTCCTCTGAATCTGCAGGGTCAGCAGAAATGGCAAGCATTGGCTGGAATACCGCGAGAAGCTCTTTGGTGAGTTTCTCTCTACGAAGTGGAGACCAGTGAAGACCAGCAAAGTGCTGCCCGACATGGCGATGCAAGAGCATCCTCTCAGAGTCTGTGGGGTTCTATTTATACTCTTTCTAAATGCCATGCACCCTCTCAAGCGCCTGTTCCAGCAAAACATCATACAAACTCTCACGTGTCTGCTTCCATAAAACATCCTCTCACAAGACCGCTTCCAGCAAAACATCATGTGAACACAACCGAGTTTCCACAGAAACCAGAAATTTCCACTTCAACAAGGTTCTGGTGGGCTTTGAGTCTTCGGAGTGCCTGGGAGTCTTTGCCAAGTGTTGCATCTGTAGGCAGGATTTTTCAGCAATATTTCAATTTCATTCCCCCCTCCGCCCTGTTCTTGAGTATAGAAACACAAAACCATGATCATAGGAACTCATGTAAGAGAATGTCAGTTGGATGTGAATATTTTACAATGATACCGTATTCTATCATCTCTGAGAAGGTAATTTTTTAAAAAGAAGCATCCTTATTTACAAGCATCAACACTTCGTTTGCTCTTATGGTTGGAGTCTTTCTTCCTTTTCCCTCCCTTTGCTGCCTGTTACATCTCCAAAGATAATGTGACACAAGAAAACAAAACAAAACAAAATAAAACACCCACGATGGATAAACTAGTCAACAAGGGAAGAAATTAGGAAGACCCAGTTTTATCATTCATGGGGAAGCAAAACAGAGTATGGCCCTATCAGCTCCCTGTCTCTCTAGTGCTAGCTCCATGATCCAGGACTCCGTGAAATATATCAAGGGCCCTGCACTTTCCAAATGTAGACAGGCCTGGGATATATAAAATATCTTCTCAGCATGGTAAAGGCACTCAACACCAAGCTGATGACATGAATTCGGCCTCAGGAACCCACATGAGAGAAGAGAAAGGACACCCACAAGTGTGTGATCTCCACATGTGTGCACATGTCTGACCTTGCACATAAACAAGTCCTAATAAACACATAAGCAGTAAGTAAATAAATAAATATAATTTCCAAAGTTCTACCATCTAAGGTGAAAGGCTTTCTTCATGGGATATAACTTTATCTTCACGTTGAACAATTGGTTGTATATGGGCACTTTTAAAAAGAGGACTATTTAAAATATTCATATATAAGAAGTCACTGTACTCTTGATATGTAAGAAGTCATGATATCACAGCAGAAAGGCTGAGCAGCAAGCTCAGTAGAAAGGAAGAAGTTCAGGGACGGCCTTGTTTCCAGTCAGAGCAGATAAATGTTAGGATCGACAGGGAGGCCTAGAAAGATAAAGACAAACAGGATCGACAGTCACAGGCTGTCAGGGTTTATCCTTGAAGAAGAGGCTAGTGGGCTAAGTAAGGTGAGTGGGAGAGTAAGGTGGGGTGAGGAGACACTGGAACTTGACCAGCATGCAAGAGCAGATGTGCAGCAAAGAAAGGAGGTTGGGCGTCAGCTAGGGGAGAATGTAAAGGTTTCCTTTGTGAGTGTGGTTTCTTTTTACAAGTTAACTTTGGCAAATAACTAGCTGCTCTTCCAAAGGACCCAGGTTCAATTCACAGCCCTCACATGACCATCTGTAACTCTAGTTCCAAGGGATCTAGCACTCTTTTCTGGCCTCTGTGGGCACTAAACGTGCATCTAATACAGAGACATACATACAGAGGCAAAATACTCATACACATAAAATAAAATTTAAACATAAAAAAGAAACAAGAGCCAGGGAATGGTAATGCATTGGTATTTTTTTTTACCTTTTAATTTATTCTTTCTCATATATTACATCCCGACTGCAGTGTTCCTTCACTCTCTCCAGCCCCTATTGTTATTTCTTAAGCAAAAAAAGGTTGAGTATGCTCAATACTCAAGACTATTAGACTGTTTCATCCTAACTACTGTTAAATAAGACTATCCAATAGCTCAACTGTTTGAATAATAGGAGTAGCCTAATGATTCCATAGGTCAGAATTCAAAGGTTTAACTAGACAGTTTGGTGTGTCCATGGTGGTTGATACAACAGGGTCCATTTCCAAGATGGCAACACCATAGATATGTGGCCCTTTAACTCTCCTGGAACATATCATCCTTCTCCAGGGATTCCTAGAGTAAGACTGGAACAGTCACACTCATTACACTGTAATTCATTTCTGAGACATCCGGATGGAAAGCACGTGGTTGTATGCCCTAGATTCGAAAGTCAGAGAACGTCTCTCCCACCACTTTCTATTAATCATGTATGTCATGAAGACTTGCACAAACTCGAGGGAACTGAGGGGGGAAACTAGCTCTCCATGAGTGATGGCATGAGGTCACAGACAGAGAAGGACTTGAGGGCAGCTCGCTGTTCTGGAGACAACCAAGGATTTCCCCATCTTTCCCAGGGGCACCAGTGACCTCACTGTAATCCCAAAGGGTTGTGGTGAAAAGCAAATAACGATACTCATGTAAGGTGAACCTGGCTCTCGGGAATGATGAGGTGTTTTTACCTTTACAACCGTGTGTGTCTCCCAGTGTACCCCATCTTTGCACGGGAGGCAGACGTTCCAATCTCTACCATCCCCACACACTTTCTAAGAAGCTGAAGATGGTGGTGACTCACTTCCCATAAGTGGGGAGCTTAGGGCCGGAGTGGAATTTTACCCTGGGCTTCCCAAGGGCTTTACGAGCTGCCCCAGGTTTACAAGGAGAAAGTTCCGTGGGTGCTTACATAAGATCATAAAGTTCACTGACTCAGAGGTAAGAAGAGGACTTTGAGCATCTCTCTGCTTTGCCTAAATCATTCTGACATGTGAGTCCGTCCATGTGAACGGCTCATGGGACTCTTTATCGATCCCATTTCCAGCCATCTCCTGTCCCAGTCAGTGCTGTCCTTCCTAGATAGGAGAAATCCAACCAGCCTAACCTGCCTTAGGACTCCGGGCCTCCTTTTTTTTTTTTTTTTAATCCAAGAGAAAATTTGGAGCAATGGCACTTCTCATCCTTTGCTCAACCTTAAAATAAGAAATGACAACACAGCACCCTGACTAACTTGTTACAAACACCGCAAGTGGCCTCTTTGGGACTGGTTCAAGAATGTGGGGAGCCATGATGGCAAGTGCTGACTTCATCTCATTTTTGGCTGCCAAATATCCAGGCTGGCTTGGAACTACCTTCTCTGTTCCTTCATTTCCTCTTTCCCCTTCACAATATCCAGCCTTCACAAGGAGAATCATGTCCACACAGGATCCTCTGGATATTCCTACAGTTGCTCTTTACTCTGGAGTGAAGACTAAATATAGCAGGACCTCAAAGCTTCATCCAGGGTCTTCTCTTATCTCCTGTCTTGGCTCCCCTCTCTGCATGACTCTTTCTTCCCCTTTTGTCCTCCATCCTTAGAAAGTGTTTTCTCATGCATCCCTCCATTCTCCTACTCCACACACCCTATTGGTCCAGCTCTGCCCTCCCTCCCCAATGACTATGTACCTTTGGAGAATTTTATTTATTCGTTTACTTTTTTGAGACAAGCTCTCCTGCAGTCCAGGCTGTCTTGGAACTAGCTATATAGCCAAGTGGTTCTCCTGCCCTCATCTTCAAAGTGCTGAGATGGTGAGTGTGTACCACCATGCCATGCCCTGTGAGTTACTGACCCCCTCACCTATATAGAAAATGATTTGTACACTATATGTCTATATTCACTTTATACATAAAAGAGTAAAGTTCTGCTCTCTTTACAATCAATTTTCACCCTTTAGGGAGTATATCATGCCTATTGATCATGAATATCTCCAAAGTAATGAAAGCAAGGCACATAGTTTATTTAGGAAACAGAGCTAAATGTGGCAGGGGGTGGTAGGGCATGGTTGAAGCCTGGAGGGAATGAGGTGGAATGGAGCTGCTGACCACTGTGGTCAGCCAGGGTTCAGTATGCTGGCTTGCCGGAAGCTCTCACTTCCAGCTTCCCTGGCCCTGAGGGACCAGTTACCCTTGGCTAACACCATCAGTCATTGGCTGGAATTGCTTCATGGATATCCATCCATTCCCTAGTAATTTTCTTTTGTCTTCAACAAGAAGAATGGACTGTAGAAGACAGAAAAAGCTCTTAGTGGCTTTGTGAGTGTTAGCAGTAGTCATAGGTGCTGGCTGAGGACACATAAATGATTATTGCAACAGGACATGCCCCAGGGATGCAGACATTTGTGACATTTCTTATGTCTCCTTCTCTTGGTTACCCCCATGGCATACTATTTGTATATAGCTGTAATCACATGAAAGATATGATTTTTATACTGTATGCCTACCTCCCTGAGAGAAGTATACTTTTTGGTTGGTACAGTTTTCAAAATTATAAATCATAAAAGCTCTGTAATTTTAACTCATGCATAATTCATAATTTCGATAAGCATCCCTCCATTGCTAGACATTGTTTATTTCATTTTCTACTGTTGTAAGCTTCTAAGACCAAATGAAAAACAACAATAATAATCACAAAACCCCAGAAAACATGAATTAGAATACAACAATGTGTTAACAGCAGTTGTCCTTAAGCAACAAAATTATAGGCAATTTATGTTCTTTACTTTTATAGTTGTTTACATAAATAGGAAAATAACTGTTTCACGTACTAATTTTGCCAGAGGAATTAGTAGCTAGTTGTTCAAACTCAAAAGTAGGTGTTACTGAGAAGATATTTAATGGTTGTGATCAAGATGTACAATTAGTTAAGTTTATGACAAGGTTTTACTCTACAAAACCTGGGATGATGTGATCCAGTCAGGCCTTAGGAACAGATCCCAAGCCTTTGGCTTATATAAAAACTCATTTCCTGTCTTCACTTCTAGCCTATCATCCTTCTTTATGGCTTGCCCTTTGGATGGTGGACTCACCCAGCCAGGTTACACAATTACATAAGCCAAAGAACTTCCTTCCAAAGAACTTCATATTTATGTCTGTGTAACCATAAATGAACCAACAATCTCTCACATTCCCAAAGACTATACAAAGAATATTTTAAAGTGCATAGTACTTTGGTAGGGAGGGACTTTTTGTTCTTCTCAAGATCAAGACTTCTGGATGTAACTTGAACATATGTAGTAAGCATAATAATTATTGTCAGTCCCATACAACTGCTGTGGTGAAGCTAGAGCCAAATTAAAGGGTGAGCCATGCAGGCAAGCGATGAGGTATTGGTTTAAGATGTGTCTCAAAACATACCTGCAAAATTGAAGAACATTGTGTTCATCCAGAGTCCTCCCAGGAGAGCCCAGAGTGTGACCAGAAGGTATTAATTTAGCAAATTGTTTGAACCGAAGCAGGGAGACTTCCAAGGAGAAGGTTCAAAGAGAAGTTGACTATTCCTGACCTGACCTCCAAAGTTGTAAGTCCAGTGGTCACTGGGAATTTGGGCCAGTGGGATGCACCAGTTTAGGAGTAGCATAAGCTTACAGGGGGATCAAGGAGAAGCAAACTTCACTACAGTGTTCAATCCTACCCATGAAGTCTTCCTTCTCAAGAAATTTAAATATTTAAGCAAATACTTAAGCTACTGAGTGGAGTGTTTAAAATAGCAGTGTGCTGGTGCTGCTTCTTGTCTAAGCCTCCTCCTCAACGGGGCTCAGTTAGATGCATGGACTCGGTGTGTTAGCATGTGCATTATTGCATCTGCACAGTGCTAGGTAAATCTTGGGACATGTTTAGAGTTTGAAAGAAGGAACCGGAGAGCACGGTGGTCGGGATATGAACAGCTCCTCCCCTAGACTGTTCTCAAACACGTGGGCTTTTAGAACCTCCTCCGTTCATCCAATAAGCACTGTATTTTGAGTACTAGACATTATACTAAGTGCTAAGCCTAAGAATGGGAAAGACCGCTTGGACTTCCTCTTGACAGAGACTAGGTGACTGACAGCTAGTAACCAGGTTGTGATCACCTCCATATTTAGCAGAACAGGAAAACCAGCCCATAGGTGTCTGGGGACTGCGAAGGCAGGGTCCCTAGCAAGCCGGAACTTTAGAGGAAGCCTTGCAGAACCAGGTGTTTTAGTGGGACTGAATATCAAATTGCCTTCCTTGTGCTGGTCCCATGCTCCGGAGTCCATGTTTAGGTGTGTATATTAGGGGTGGGAGGCAAGAGCAGGTGGGACATAGGATGAGGAAGCTGGCACCTTGTGGGGTTTCATTTTGGTGCTTAGAAAGAGTATGACAAAGCCACCCTTAGAAGAGTAGCAGAGGAGACAAACACTGCCAGGAGATGAGCAACCCGCCAGGACCTTTAGCAACTGAGTGAGAGCTCAGTACTATACTAGGAGGACAGTGTTATGGGAACACAGTGAAACCTATTTATCTCTGCCTCCCAAGTGCTTAAATTTAAGGAGAGTGCCACCAGGCCAGGCTTTAAGTCTTTTCCTATAAACTTTTAAAATCTTCTTGTTATAGTGTCACTAAACCAAAAGAAAAACCAGGAAACCTATCTAGAGGTATTACATGGTTGATCGATTTGTGTGTGTGTGTGTGTGTGTGTGTGTGTGTGTGTACACAAGCATGAGAGTATGCTTGCAGGTGTGTGTAGAGGTCAGAAGACAGGAATTAGTTCTCCCCTTCTACTATGTGAGATCTGGGGGTCGAGCCCAGGTCACCAGACTTGGTGTCAAGCATCTTTGCCCACTGACCTCGCCCAGTGTTCTACAGAGACTTCACGGACCTTGTCAAGTAGCAGCCTCTAACACAGAAGCTACATAGTGATCACAGAAACAAGCAGTAGAAGAATAGGGCCGGAAACGGCCATATTGGAAAAAGTAGAGCTTGCACTGAACACTTCCATTGACTGCTGTTTAGTCCTGGGATGGGATTGGTGTTTCCTGCAGCTTGCTGAGGAATCGGTCATTCTTTTGATCTGATAGCAGAGTAATTAACCAATAAAAATCATCTGAAAAGGCTGGAGTGAGACTTTTTGAGACATGGTCTCACATGGAGCCCTGGCTGGTCTGGGTCTCACTATGCTAACCAACCGTGGCCTCAAACTCACAGAGATTCTTCTTGCCTCTGCCACCAGAGCTCTGGGATTAAAGGTATGTATGTAGTACTCACTATGTCTGGCTGGGATGTGACATTATAAACTCGGCTTTCACTGTTGGTGGGATGCTGCTTTCTGTCTCTCGCCGTTTCTGATTATTTTCTTTTGACTGTAACTCTCACTAGAAGTTTTCTTTTAGATGAGTCTTGTCTTTGCTCATTTATTTTAAATTCGACAAATGCTAAAATAACTCATCAAAGAGATCCTCTGGGTTTTTATCGTTTTGGTTTTTTGTTTGTTTGTTTGGTTGGTTTTTTTTTTTTTGTTTTGTTTTGTTTTGTTTTGTCTTGTCTGACCCCTATGATCTTGTCAGAGTGACAAAGGACATGCTGATTATAAGTAGGATTTGTCAGGTTGGCATTTCTAGGAATGCTGCGTGTTGCAATTCTGGACGTAGTGCACAAGTTCTGGAGCTCAAGAGATGGCTCAGCAGGTCAGAGCGTTTTCTGCTCTTCCAGAGGACCTGAGTTCCATTCTCAGCACCCAAGTCAAGCTACTCACAACTGTCTGTAACTCCAGCCCTCTCCTGGCTTCCCAGACACCTGCACATGCGTGGCATACGCTCACAGAGACATAGTCACATTAATAAACAATAAAATAATAACAATCTTTAAAAATAAAAAAATTCTAACTTTGATGACTTTGCACAGAGAAGAAATTTGCTAAGGATGTTTCAGAACTCAAAACAACAACAAACAAAACAAACTTCACAAAGATGCTGTACATCCAGAAAAAGTCACAATTTCAGGACGTCCAGCTGCATCACAATACTGGGAGGGCCTACTTAAACATCTTTGCTCCTAGACACTCTCTTGACAGGAACTTCATTCCCATTAAGAATGATCTGCAAGCCAAGCATGGTGATGCATCCCAGTGAACCTAGCACCCAGAAGGCAGACACAGGACAGTTGTAGACTACATAGCACCATCGGCCTGGGTTATAGAGCAAGAGTCTTGTCTCAAGATACAGAAACTTCCAAATGAGTTTGCATTTTTGAGTCCTTACCAGTCCTTATTCCTGATGCTGTTATGGAGGACAATGCAGAGTCTTGAGTCATATGCCAGAACTCTGGCTACTGAAGCTCAGAGAAAACACACACACACACACACACACACACACACACACACACACACGTGCGTGTGCTCATTTTGGCAGCCTCAGTAGGCAACACAGCCAAGTGTAGGGGTGGAGCACAAAGAACAATGTAACACTGTCTTTTGGGTTTTTGACAATAAGCAATTTTAATAAAAAGTAAAATTTAATTTTCATGCTATTCAAAGTCAGCAAAATAGTTCAAGTATGAAGTAAAATTTGGATCTAAAAAACAACAACCCGTGGCCCAATAGGAAGCTGATAACACATGCTCTGGTCTCCTTCTCTGTGCATCTCTGTACTGTCTCTGTTGATTCTAAGCCTGTTTAAATGCAGGGATGTGTGACGTCCCAGTGGCT
Source organism: Mus musculus (assembly GCF_000001635.26). Classification (NCBI taxonomy): domain Eukaryota; kingdom Metazoa; phylum Chordata; class Mammalia; order Rodentia; family Muridae; genus Mus; species Mus musculus. The sequence continues at coordinate 73,832,677 of NC_000078.6, read as the reverse complement.
GGAGACTGTGCTGAGGAGGGAGCTTGCACGGCCCCATCCTGTGACAGACATCTCTCAGTAGACACCTCGGTGGCCGAGTCCAACCATATTGAGGGCAACAGGCACTGCACTGAGCTTACAGGGAGAAACACTCAGCCCCAACCCTGTTTTTAAACTGTCAGCGCTTGACAGTATCCGGCACCGGTTCGCCGTGGACTTACTTTCACTCTTACCTTAATTTTACCACCTTTCTTTACTTAATGGTTCTGCGAATTGAATTTAGGGGTCAGCATTTTCCTCCCCTGTTGTGTGGACATCTACCCAGGTAGCTGGTAAGAGACATTCACAGGGGAAAGGGAACAAGAAAGGGCTTTGATTTGTACCAGGTCCACATAGCATAACCAAAAACCATAAAGGCAGATGGCGTCTTACTGGTGTCCTACTAGCTCCAGCTCTGCTTTGTGCTGAGTCCAGCAAGCACGAGCCACCAGGAGGATGACAGCACAGAGCCACATGGCCCAGTTAGTAATCCCTGGCTCAGCATTGGTTAGCTGCCTTCAAGACGAATGAATGCCTTTGGCCATACTGGCAATAGGGATGGGGAGTTTTTGGTTCTGTTAACATTCACTGCTATTGCAAGAAAGACAAGTGAAAGCCCATAGTCTGCTGTGGTGTGTGCTCATCTCTGAAAGAAAGACTCAGCGACTAAAATCAAATCCCCACCCTACAAGCAAAACTCCCACTAATTGGCTTTGTTCGTGGCTGGGTATAAAATAACTTTCATTTCGTATTTCGCTCGCTTCTGAGTCAGGGCTGAGGGGACCAGGAGGATATGTCCCACATAGAAGAGGCCATGGGTATGTCCCACATAGGAGAGGCTGTGGGTGTGTCCCACATAGGAGAGGCCATGGGTGTGTCCCACATAAGAGCCCTTTTATGGTTCTCCAGGAAAGCATTCCTTGTGCAAATCAGTGAAATTTTCAGTTGGACTTACTTAGATGATTTGGTAAGCAGCGGGACTTTCGTTACTTTGTGTATTTTACATTTCTAGGAGCATTAGAAATCATAAGATTTAGCTAACCCTGCCCTCCCAATAAATAGGAATAACGAATTCTCAGACATGCAGATGGGTAATGACTGTTTCAGCCCCGAAAGGCTTGCTTTGCACTAAGTGTTTCTGACACTGATGTTCATGCTTAAGCAAACACATCACTGTCAGAGAAGAATGGCTCTCTGAGCTTGCCTGGGATGCTGGACTCAATGGAAGCTGCAGTTGCCCTGCGTCTCATTAGAGCCGGCACAGGGAGACGCAGTCCTGTAGATCCACGGGAGCCTCAGAGTCATGGGCTTCTGTTCACACATCACCCACAATCACCATCAAACAGCTAGTCCCTAAGGAGAGGGAAAAAGCCTAGCGGTTATTAATAAGCCTGAAATATTTACATCTTTGGACTCCTTGCCTTCTCCCTTCTTTGTTCTTGCTTTTCCCTTTACATGAAAATATTCACATTGATTGATTGATTTTTTTTAAAAAAATGATGCCTGTTGGAGAATCAGATGATTTCCAGAGAGAATATAATGTGGGATCATTTCTTAATGTTTTCCACCGTTGCTCGTTCCTTGGAGTGTCTGTGTTCGTACTAGCATTTCTGTCTGGAGCTATGAATTATGCAGAATTATCCAGAGGAGTTTCAGACTGGGCTTGTTACCTGGTTACCCACAAATATGCCCGGTCTGTTTGTATAAATTTGGAAAAAACCTCCCCTGTCCTTAGGAAACCAGGCCATTCTGCATATTTGGAAGGGGACAGTGAGCCCAAGGTCCCATCAGTGTCCTGAGCCGTTTGGAGAGCGGTGCCTGGATAAATAATGGGGAAGCAGCCCACAGCCTGCTCCTGACTGGGGCAGCTGTATTCAGTTCACAAGGAGGTGGGTTTCTCTGGCTAGGGATGTAGCCTGAGCATACCATCAGGCATCCCCAAAGGCAAACCGAAGACCACATCCCATCTGCACACGGTCACGCAGTCACTCACGGTGCTCCACCAAATGGTGTACAATATGCCACAAAACAGTCCAGCTGTTGAAGCAAAGAACAGAATCAGAGACCAAAGGGACAAGGGCAAAGCAGATGCTGTGGGGATGACAAAATTCTATTGCCCAGACCATCTGCACCCTGAAAGAGACCATTAGATCTGCTGAGAGATGGCCCGGCCGTTCTCTCATCAGCCCAGGCTCAAGTACTGGCATCTGGTTTCATCTCACGGGTGTCTTTTTATAGCCCACTGTCCCCTGAATTGAGGCTCAACAGAGTGATGGCTATGAGTCAGGCTGAGCAAGTTGTGTGCTTAGACCCCTGGAGGCACCACATCCGGTAGCAGCCTGGGAAGAAGATGCCTCCAGTGGCTTCCTGTCCGTGGAGATATACTCCCCAGATGGTAATCGTCAACTTCTATCATCCAAACCCTTTGGGCTGAGCCCATTGGGACTGGCTCATGAAAATCGATGGGAGAGAAGCAGTCAGTGTTGACAGGGCCAGCTGCTTATGTATCTTGTCTTTGCTGCTGACACTGTGCAAATGCCCTATAGCCACCACCATGCCACTCATATATGACGCTCCTGATGTTACATAGCTTAAGGTGTCTCCAAGTACACTTACGGGGAAACCATCCCTGGTGTATGCTTAAAACGCAGGTTCAGGATCTCTGGGTAGGGGACTCACTCTGTTTTTTCATTTGTTTCTTTGTTTTTGTTTACATTTTTATTTTCTCTTAACAGATGATCTTGAGTGGATCCCCATATATGTTAAAATCTGAGAGCACAAGAGTTCTTTGACCTATGTATTTACAATGAACTTTTATTGGCCCTTAGGAGTCTGGAGTAGAGCTCACTACTCAGGTGTGATGTCACTGCCACTGTTAAACCACCAAGCTTTGGAGCCAGTGAGACGGCTCAGTGGGTAAAGCACTTGCTACCAAGTTTAATGACACGAGTTTCATCCCCACGACCCACACAGCAGAAGGAGAGAACTGACTCCTACGAGTTATCTTCTGGCAATGCTATGGGCACTGCGGTAAGTGCTCTCCTTCCCACAACAAACAAACAAATATCGTTAAATTAAGTTATATATGTATACACACACACACACACACACACACACACACATATATATATATTATATAATTTATGCTTTGGCAAAACATCTCTGTCATTATATGTAAATCCAATTAGTACTTGTAGTTTGAGTAGTGTGATCTATCTTTTTTTATGCTTAACCAAGCTATTGCTTTATTAGCAAATCCCATGTTTTTTCCAAGTGCTTGCATACAGGGACACACACACTCACTTACAGATACAAACACTCACACTCATAAACATACACACTTACACACAGACACAAACACACACAGAGACTCACACAGAGACTCTCTCTCTCTCTCTCTCTCACACACACACACACACACACACACACACACACACACACACTTTCCATATATCCTTATGATCTACAGACTAGTGTTCACTTGGTTTTGCTTTGCAGACTAATTGACTCCTGGACAGAATGACTCTATCAATTTACAGAATTTACAGTCCACTAACATTGCGTCTTTGCTGTGTTTTATTGTGATTTTCTTTTGTTGACTCTAATTTGCATTTCTCTGGCTGCTATTAATGCTGTATATCATCTTCAATCAATCATTTACCTGCTGGCTTTGTTTATGGTTTTGGTTTTTTTTTTTTTGTTTTTTTGTTTTTTTGTTTTTTTGTTTTTTTTTTTTTTTTGAGACAGGGTCTCACTATGTAGCTCTGGTTGTCCTGGAATTGACTCTGTAGTTCAGGCTGGCCTCAAACTCTGTGATCTGCCTGCCTCTTTCTCTGGAGTGCTAACACACTGAAGGTATGTGTCACCAGCTCTGGCTTGGAATAACTTTAATGTTATTTTGTAGACAAGTCTATCAAGTTTTCATTTTTTCATAGTTCTTAACTCTTGTTTTTCTTTACAAAATGTCTCCACTTCTGTATTATTTAGGGTTCTCTAGAGTCACAGAACTTATGGATAGTCTCTATATAGTAAAGGAATTTATTGATGACTTACAGTCTGCAGCCCAATTCCCAACAATGGTTAGGTAGTAGCTGTGAATGGAAGTCCACGGATCTAGCAATTACTCAGTCCCACACATCAAGCAGGCGAGGGAGAAAGAGCGAGACTCCCTTCTTCAAATGTCCTTATATTGTCTTCAGCAGAAGGTGTAGCCCAGATTAAAGGTGTGTTCCACCACACCTTTAATCCCAGATGACCTTGAACTCGGAGATTTAATCTTCTGGAGTCCATAGCCACTATGCCTCAAGATCTCCATACCAAGATCCAGATCAGAAACTTCTATCCCCCAGCCCCCAGATAAGGGTCACTGGTGAGCCTTCCAATTCTGGATTGTAGTTCATTCCAAATATAGTCAAGTTGACAACCAGGAATAGCCACTACAACTTCCAAGACAACTTCCCATTTTCCCCTGATGACCACAAAATTTTACACTTAAGGTTGATGTCTTTAATCCTTTGGTGTTTCTTCTTTTTCTTGTTTGTTTGTCCATCCATCCATCCATTCACTTTACTCCCTGATTGTAGTCCCCCCCTCATGCAGTCCCTCTCCCCTTCTCCTCTGACAACAGGAAGGTGCCCCGGGGTCCCAACTCACCCCAGCACATCAAGTCACTGCAGAACCAGGCACATCCTCTCCCACTGAGGCCAGACAAGGAAGCCCTGTTAAGGGAACAGGATCCAAAGGCAGGTAACAGAGTCAAGGACAGCTCCTTCTCCAGTAGTTGGGGGACCCACATGAAGACCGAGCTGCACATCTGCTACATATTTTCAGGGAGCCTAGGTCCAGCCTATGTATACTCTTTATTCGTGGTTCAGTATCTGGGTGTTCCCAAGGGCTCAGGTTAGTTGACTGTTGGTGTTCCTATGGAGTCCCTTATCCCCCCTGGGTCCCTCAATCTTTTTCCTCACTCTCCCACAAGACTCTGAGCTCTGTCTACAACCCACAGACCCAAAGAAGCTAAATAGCAAAGAGAACCCAAGGGAGGATGCTTGGATATCACTCAGAAGGGGGAATAAAGTAGAGCGGAGGTGGAGGGAGGAGGGAACAGGTTGGGGGAGGGGATGGGAAGAGGAAGTCAGGTGGAGAGATCAGGTGTGGGGAGAGCCTGGGAGAGAGGGCCTGAAGAGTGCATGGAAAGTGGAGGTGAGAAGTAGAGGGCACTCTAGGATGTGCCAGAGATCTGGGATCAGGGAAGCTCCAAGGAATCTATGAGGGTGATTCTAGCTGAGACTCCTAACAAAGGGGGATATGGAGCCTGAAGTGGCCACCTCCTGCAGCCAGGCAGGACTCCCAGTGGAGGGATAAGGCTGTCAACCTACCCATAAAAACTTCAACCCAAAATTTGTCCTGCCTACAAGAAGTGCCAGGACAAAGATGAAGCAGAGACTGTGGGAACGACCAACTTGAGACCCATCCCACAGGCAAGCCCCAATCCCTGACATTATTAATGATACTCTATTATGCTTGCAGACAGGAGCCTAGCATAGCTGTCCTCTGAGAGGCTCTACTCAGCATCTTACTGAAGCAGATGCAGAGACCCACTGCCAAGTAGTAGACGGAGCTCAGATACCCTTATGTAAGAGCTGAGAGTAAGAATGAGGGACTCTTGGTCTTTCTTTTGGGTGGTTTAGAGGAGGCTGGATTGCCCAACACTGGTGACAGGTTCATCTACTGTCTCCTGGGAGACTCGTCTCACTCTCTACTACATACTAAATTCTGACTGCATTTTCTGGTTCTTCATTCTCTTTATCTTGTTTTATTTTTTTCTTTTCCTTTAAAAATGATAGCTTTGTGACTCACCCTAATATCTACTAAGTCAATCCAGCTTTTGCTTGTTTGTCCTTTCAAAGTTAGCTGTTTCTAGGTGTTAATTCTTCTATATAAATTTCAAAATTGCTTTATCAAATTCATTCAGTCTAAAGGAGGACCTTTAACAGAAACTGCCCAGGACTGATAATTTACTTTGGGGAGGGGACAGATATTCTTTTTTTTCTTTTAGGACATGGTTACTGGGTGGGCAGTGGTGGCACACGCCTTTAATCCCAGCATTTGGGAGGCAAAGTCAGGCAGATCTCTGAATTTGAGGCCAGCCTGGTCTACATAGTGAGTTCCAGGACAGCCAGGGCTGCACAGAGAAACCCTGTCTCAAAACATTACAAAACAAAACAAAACAAAACAAAACAAAACAAAACAAAACAAAACAAAACAAAACAAACAATTAAAAAAGACATGGCCATGCTACGTAGTTATGCTGGCCTCAAACTCACTAATCTCAAACAATCTGTCTCTGTCTCCCATATCCTGGAATTTCAGGAACATGCCTCATATCTTGTTAGGAACAGGTGTGTGCCACCGCACTGAGTTTGTTGTGGGGCTGGGATTGAGCCTAGAGCTTTGTACAAGTCAGGTGGCCACTCTACCAATTTTACACATGCACACTCGATTTAATTTTTAATTTTACACATGCACACTCGATTTAATTTTTAAGCTTCCTTGTTTCCTTTTGCCTTTCTGGCTTCAGCTTCCCTCCTCAGCCGTTTTGATCCCGTCTCCCCATCCTACAGCCTTGACCTGGAGCTCTACCTGATCCCAAGGGTGACTGTTTGGATACTCTGTTCTGGGTGCTTCAGAAATGTCACACAAAGCTGCATCTGACGTTCATCCCAGGTCGAAGTCTGCATGCGAGAGGGACAGGGTAAAAACAGAACTACTAAAATGCAGACCCAGCTTTATTTGGTCAGTGAATGCATACAGAATTGGAGTAATGTCAAAGAGCAAAGAGTCTGGGGGGTGGGGTGCGGGGCAGGGGGGGCCTCCTAGCAACCGAAAACTCAAGTAACAGATGCTTAAGTAGTAAAGACAATTTTGATTTTACACAAGATGTGTGCTGCTGGTTCAGGACTGGGAGCGCTGGTCAGACAGGTCATCTCGACCTTTCTCCCATCTTTTTCAGATGACAGCTATGTGATCCCACGGCTCTGAATGTTAAGATTCATATCCACATTTAAAACATGAGGTGCCAAGGTAGACAGCCCAAAAGAGTATTCTCTTTTTAGTTCTGTCTCCCACAAAGTTTTCCAAAGCCTCCCAGAGGACATATCTTTCTAGCTCATTAGCCAGAATAATGTGGTATAACGTTGACACCTTGCTGGCAGAGTAAATGGAACTGTCGTGATTAGTTTAGACTGATATATGATTCTATCCCTGGGCTAGATATTTTTTTCAACTGAACAGCAACAGCAATAACAACAACAACAACAACAACAACAACAAAAATCAATGTTCTTATATATAGCAAAGATCACATGGAATGGTACTAAACAGAAAACTATCAAAAGCTCTTGTTGTAGATTAGAGCGTTTTTGTCAAGATTAGCTATGTTGTTATGTGGTAGGTCCCTGGAATTACAGTGTTCTCATTTATTTGTTTAGTGGTATTGGTTTAGTCAGTGAAGACTCAATGATGATCAAAACTGGACAGAGCCCTAGTGACTTGGGCTCTGGAATGCAGTAGACCCACCCACTGAACTTAGACAGACGGACAGGATCAAATACACTCCATTGCTACATCCAAGAAGCAGGCATTATTAGCTTTTAGAAGATAAAGTTAGGCATATTATATCACATTTCACAACATGTGTTTGGGTAGAGACACTTAGGGGTTGAACAGTTCTGGGTTCAGTTTGGAGTTCCACCAATGGAGCATAAAAAGAAAGCTCTTGTAAAGGGTGAATGTGGAAGTAAGATAAAGGAAATATTTGGTTAAAATAGAGCAGTAGGGGCTGAGAAATGACTCAGTGGCTAAGAGTGTTTGATGCTCATGCAGAGGACTTCAGTTTGCTTCCCAGCCCTGCACAGTGCTTAAGAAGGGTCTACTACCCCAGTTCCAGGGGATCTGATGCATTCTTCTGGGCTCTGAGGGCACCAGGTATACACATGGTGCACAGACATACATGCAGGAAAAATACTCACACACATAAAATAGAAACAGATGAATTTCTGAAGAGTAGAGCAGATGCCAGATTCAGATCATTGCAGCAAAAAGTTCCTGGCAAAGTTAGTTAAACTTCAAGTTGCACAGGCTTACATAAGAGCTCAAGATGCTGCCATTGGGTCGGTAATTACCTCCCAATTAATCACCTTAACAACTCCACTTTATAGGCAGGGAAACAGAGCCAGGTACAAATAAGACAAGTAACTCTTCCGGGGTCCCACAATTAACAAGTGGCTGGTCTCGAACTTGAATGTGTTGTGGTTTTACAATCTCTGTGCTTTGTGAGTTCAGCAAGACATCCAGGCAAACTGTCTAGATTAGCCAGGGATGAGACCGTTGCTTATGAGGGAGCAGCGATGGTGGTGGTGGTGGTAGGAAGCCTCCTGGAAGAGCCAGCAATGGGTTCGACTGCATACCCTTTATTCTCTGGCATGCAATGTCGGTCACTGTCCTCACAATTTCTGCTGTTTCCACTCTTCTCTTTTGGTTTCTTGATCATGTGAGTCTGACTGTTGGTGTACCTAGACCATTTTAACTGCATGCCAGATGTGGTACATCTACAAAGCAGTAGAGACTTTGGGTGAGACCTCCTTTCAAATAGGATATCCCTCTCCTTCTAGCTCTGGACCTATATGTCTTCAATTGTCCTAGAATAGGAAAATCCTTGTTGAAAACGATCCAACTACTAAAAATAAAATAAAAAAATTTTGAAAACACATTTGAAAGACATCAAACGGGGAAACATGTGCAACTGAGATCACAGATCAAGTTGCAAATTCCCCTGCTGTGTATATGAAAACCACTTACAAATCACAGGAAAAAGACCAACCATATTTGTGATGAAAAGGATTAAAGGGGTGAGAAATTTATAAGACAGGAATATAAACTATTCCCTTTTTTGTATAGAATAGAGTTTATTTGGAGCATGGGGAAGGGAGTTGAGGTGGAGAGAGAGAGAGAGAGAGAGAGAGAGAGAGAGAGAGAGGAATAGAGGAGTAGAGGTCAGCCATGATCATGAGGAGAGTGAGGGGTGAGGGAGGGGAATGGGGAGAGAAGGAACGGGGGGAAGAGAGCAAGAGCTACAAAGTACTCTTAATATATGAAAAGATTCTCAATGCCACTCATGAGTAATACAGATTAAAATCATACTGAGATGACATCACTTACCTATTAATAAAGGGTTTTTTTGTTTGTTTGTTTTTGTTTTTGTTTTTTTTAAGGCTAACAGCACTCAAATAGGGAAGGTGTGAAGGAATAGACCCCTCTACATCCCTGAGAGGGCATGGACTTGGTAGGTTCTAAGTAGAGATATTAAGCAATTTCTGCCAAAATTACATAAATGCAAAAATATCTCAATTACAGCATTGTTGTTACAGCAGAATTGGGAATAACATAAACATCCAAGCACAGGGAAAATGGTTAAGCAAAATATTCTTTATTGATGCGATTGATTGTACTGGTGCCACAGTGAAGAACCAAATAACTCGTTCTGAATGGATCTAGAGTATCTGCCAGATGTATCATAGAGTAAAAATATCCAAGGACAAAACAGTGCTTTAGTGTGCTTTGTATACAATGCTTGATAAAAGTATGTATCATATCCTTATGTATCTGAATATATTTAGAATAAACTAGAAGGATGTATGGGAAAGCACAACTTGGCTTTCTCTGCTGAGTTTCTAGGTCAATGTGAGAGGGAAATGTCTCACGATCCATCTTTTGGCGCATTTTGAATTTTAAACTGGTTAACTGTATTTTCCTATTAAATAGATATAAGTGCAAAATTACTTTAGGAACCAATCCATTTCCACAAGTAGAAAGGGTGGGACTGGGAGGGCGGCCCTTTTGTTTTTTTAATCTTTATAAGTTCTGTACATTTACATATTTAGACATTATTTTTTAATCATGCAACTCTATAGATTTTGACGATCATAGTTTGAGAGTTTTCTCAATACAGAAAACATACTTACAAAGCGTCCTCTGACCGTCAGTGCTTCCTGTGAGGCCTTGGCTATGGAAGGGTTTCCCATGCTGCCCCGGGAGAGTCACGTGCTTCCTGTCTTCGTGCCAGTGCTTACGACCTAAGCCAGTTAGGGTGAGAGGACAAGTGCTAAGAAATGCCTGAAGTTTCCTTGCAAGGCTCAGTCAGTACTGAGTGGGTGGCGGTGCGTGTTCCACGTGGGGACCTGTGCGCTTACTAAGGGATCTGTGTGGTCGCCACATCATACTTCACTCTCCTCTCAAAGTGGAGTTCAGAACCTCATTCTCCTAACCTCAGGCTTAGGTTCTGAGTGTTGGGAGCTCACGCCTGGATTAATCTGCTTTGTTTGCTGTCTTTGAGAGCAACACTGTAACTCTCTTCATCCAACCTCATTTTAGGAGTACAGACATTGGTCTTTGTCCCAACTTTCCAAACCAGCGTTGGGTCTACTCTTAATTCAACTTTCCATTCTGCTTGGAAAGTATCCTTATCTATAAACAAGTCTTATTCCAGCATTCACCTCTTAAAATAGGGGATTTAGATAGAAGGTGTTCTAGGTCTTTCCACAACTGGAACACTAGGAGCCAGGGAAAACATTTTCTCTTCTGCCAATCTACAAAGTAAATTGACTTTGTTCTTTCAATTAAAAGCACCAACCATTATTCTAAGAGCTTGATCACTCTGCGCAATAAAAATCTTCAAACTGGATAGACAGCAAAGGGTAGATAGTTTTTTTAATTACGAAGATCTCTTAGAGATTTGTAGAAAGGCAAGATATACTTCAAACATAATCAAATAACAAAAATGAAAATATAAATGGACAATAAACATAAAAATATTTTGCTTTGCTAGTAATAAATGCAGTGCCCATGAAAATACTTTTCAGCTCATAAAACTGAAAGTTTTAAAAACAATGCTAATAGCTAGAGCCAGAGGGTGGGGTGGGTGGGTGGGGCACAGGCTTATTGGAGCATGGAGGTACATGCAGGGAGTGTAAATTGATTCCAAAGTTATGGAGGGCAATTGGTAAAAACTTTAGCAATTTTTTAAAATGTGAAGAATCACATAGAGATGTTCACACCTAAGAATAATTTATCCTAAGAAAACAGTAGGATACCTGTAGGAAAAAAATTCAGACAAGATTATTTCTTTTAAGATTTTTAACATTTAGTGTGTGTGTGTGTGTGTGTGTGTGTGTGCACGCGAGCATGCAAAGATCAGAGGATAACTGCAGAAGTCCATTCTCTCTCTCTGCCCTCTAGGTTTCAGGGATTGGAGTCAAGTTGTAAAGTTTGTTGACAAGTGCCACCTGCTAAGCCATCAAATGCAGCCCCGTATGTATGTTCTTTAGTATGTAATGTATCATTACAAAACACAGGAAAGCCTAAATATCTGTCAAGGGAAATGGATAAATTACACAATAATTTAAACAACTGGACAGCGGTATTACACAATGAGATGTACAAACCTATAATGGAGTAATTATGATCATTTTTTTCATTCATATTTTAAAAATCTGAACACCAGATATTAGTAACCATCATATCTGAGTAAGTGATATTTATTTTCTTGTTAATATCTATTTATATTTTCTCATTATTAAAAATAATGAGGGTATAGGGGACTTTAGGGGTAGCATTTGAAATGTAAATGAAGAAAATATCTAATAAAAAATGAAAAAAAATAATGAGCATTTATTACTTTTATTGTTAGTAAGAAAATTTACAAAGCTATGGTTCTCCTTCCGAGACTCACAAGTCGTCGTTCATCCTTAGAAAAGAGAAGATAGTAATTATAGACTGGTGATGTATTTCTGCAACACAGTTTTTGTTACCATAGCAAATTAAACATAGCAGTAGTGCCCAGGATTAAACCACTCCATCTGTCAAAAGCAACCTTCACTTCCTATGGCCCAGGGAAATTCCACAAAACTGCCACCTCACCAGTGGACTCCAGCAATGCTACCTAGAATAAAATCTGTCATGGCAATGGTCTTTAGTTTCCATTTTCCATGGAGAAGTGATAGCAAAGGCAGAAGCCATGTTCAGTGCCCTCTTCACCCTAACCCAGATCATCTTTTCTTCTCCCCTTCTTCCCTCCCCTTTCATTCCTTTTGTTCTCCCTCTCCTCTCCTTCTCTCTCTTGCATCCTTTCAGTCATTCTCTCATCAGAGGTGTCTTAGAGCTTGGTGACAGTGCCAGGCTCCCAAAGCATCCCAGAGCACCCTAGAGCATGCCGGAGCATCTCAGAGCATCCTGGAGTACAGGGGCCAGTACTCCCTCAGTTCTGTGAAGGTGAAGGAAACGCAAAGGCAAAAAGCAATGCTGGAATTTGGGGGCTTCCTTTACTTAAACATTGAAACAGCACAGCTGACACTGTTATTACATTTTCAGATATTCAGAATTACTATAAAATCGAGAACTTCATGACATCGTGAGTAGCATTCTTCAGGAGCACACATCATAGCAACTCTATAACTTTCCTGAAAATCGCCAGATGAGCGTATGTGCTCCTCGACAATCATTAAGCATACAGTGCTGTGCTGCTACAAGTTAATGGTCAAGTTCATCATATAATATGAAAAATAAGCTCTTATAAAGGGAATCTTAAACTAAGTTTGAAGAACCACCACTGAATGATTATAGTATTATAAACTGATTTTTAAAATGAGTGCAATGTTTAAAAATGAAATATGACAATTGTGTCATTATTGAATTGCCAGCACATTTCTATTCCAGTTTTTTCCAGTTGTTGGAATTCCTCTTTCCAGCTCTGTGACAGTAGTGAGGGGTATTATAGACTAAGTTATCTGAATCATCTGCTTTTACACTGGGTTCTTATTCTGAGTATCCATGTGTGTGTGTGTGTGTGTGTGTGTGTATGTGTGTGTGTATTCATGTGTATATCTTTGTGTGTGTCTATGTATGTTTGTATGCCTGTATGTATGCCCATGTGTGTCTATGTGACTGTGTGTTTCTGTCTGTGTGTCTTAGTGTTTCTGTATGTCTTGTGTGTGCACACACTATGTTTTGATGCACAAGGAGTATATAATCCTTATTCATGGTAACTCCATGCTTTTATTTCTGAGTGTGGAGACAGAGGGCACTTGAGGTGATGTGCTTTCTGAGGTCACAGTGAATTTAATAACAGGACAGAATCTTTCCAATGCAGTACATGTGCTAAGAGTCACTAGTGAGTCACTAGAAAGGACTAGAATAATCACTTGTTTCTTACATTAGTGGAAAATAGCACTTCTATTTCTTTAAAAGAAAATATTGCTTCTAGAAACATTTGAACTTCTTAACAGCAAGGTAGCTGCTGTGACTCTGTTTAAGATCCCCTTCCACTTTGGAAAAGCTATGGTTCCATGATTTTGGTGGAGGAAGAGAAGATGCAGGAGGTAGGGGGAGGGGGTTGAGAGGGAGAAGGAGGGAGGGACAGAGGGAGGGAGGGACAAAGGAAGGGAGGAAGGGAGGGAGGGAAGGAGGGAGAGACTGGGGGGGAGGAGCAGGGGCAACAATAGGTGACTCAGTTGTGGTTTGTGGGAAAACACATTTTTAAATCTAGGAAATGCTACATGAGGTCAAGGCTCGAGTGGGCCCTGTCACTGGGATAAGTTGTTAGACATCTTCCCCATGACACACTCTCATTTCTCAGCTGCTCTGTGGGAGTCCAGTGTGTGCCTGTGTGAGAGAGACTTGGGAAAGCCTCTAAGGAGTCAGGGCAGCTGTTGGTGACCCCCACTGCCTGTGTGCTGGCCTTTGACCAGCTGTGGAGACTCAAGAACAACCTGGGCAGCCTACAAACCTATGCAGGGTAATAATGGAACTCTTTTATTCTGCATCTAATGGACATTTCAGGTTCTAAACAAGCCACGATGAGATTCTCCCAGCAGCACTGAAATCTCAACACAACCTTGGGTGATATGAAATGACACCCGAGCCAGGATGGTGCCTGTCCACGTGATGACTGTTGGGGTCAACATACCCTGCCCAGCTCCTGGTCTGTATCATGACTTCTATCGCCCTAATGGTTAGAGTGCAGGCCCACTGGCCTTCTCTAAGTCTGGACACACTGTGTACCTAATGTCTGCTTTTGTTCATGCTGTTCCTTCAGTCAGAAATGCTGTTCTATTGTTTCCCACTAGACACATGTAAGCATCTCTCGGATCTAGTTCAGCTGTCACAGCCCAGAGGCCAAAGTCAGACTTCTCAGATGAACTCTCATGACTGTGAGCCTTGCCTTGGGGAATCTTAGCTACAATTTTGCACTACCATGTGAATTCTTCGGTTTATGATACTAAACTCCACAGGAAGGGGGAGGTCTTGACTTGCACTGTGTCCCCAGCACCAAGGAGAGGGACTGAGACAGCCAAGTGCTGGAGGGTGGAGTGTAGAATGAACAGATACATATCGGTGTGTCTTTGGCCTATGTTGAGAAGGCATCTGGTTCCTGCTGGTTTCTGATCATGATGTATGCATAGCCAGACAGTAGGGGCTGCATTGGTAGGACAAGACTTGGCCAACTGTTTTAGTGTTTCAAAAATCACTAAGGAAAGTGCTGGGTATTTGGCTCAAAGGTGGAGTACTACCTATCATGCAAAAGACTCTGGGTTCCATCTCTAGCACCACAATGAAACAATAATAATCCGTTTTATACTTTTTACCATTAAATAGGATCAGACCATTGTTTTCTAGAGAAAGTCAGCTTCACCTGAACATACCCATCACATGGGAGTTCTGTAGTGAGGACACTTCGCATGTTTCTGAATAACCGTTTTAGGAGCTTCACATTCTTGTTCCTTTCGCTGCCCTTTGACCCCTCAGCAGGTAAGAGGAGGAGCCGTGGGGAGGCCCCTTTTGAATCTCTGCTTCACTGTGTGCAGTGGAAGTTTTGGCTATCATCCCGCTGCTGAATTTATTATGCATCTTCTTTGGAAGAAAAAAAAATAAGACGTCATATTTTCCTGTGTGCTCCTATTTATGATGTCTGACTTCAACACCACACCGCTGGTGTGAAAAGATAGCATCTTCCAAACCTCACCCACAGTGAAAGCCAAAGGACTCATTACGTTTTCAAGTTCATACAGCAAGTATTTGGAAAGACAGGACTGGACTCAAACTCAACTTGTTCAGTTTTAAAATGTTGTATTACTAAATAGAGAGCCATTTGGATTCCCACATGTCACTGGCTTTATAATTAGGCTTTGGACCTGTGCCTTCTATTTTATAGCCCTTCTTGTTATTCTAGGTATGTGATGTCAAGTCATGGAGTGTCCACAATAATTTCCCAGGATTAATGAAATAAGTATTCATTTAGTTGTGTAGGTAAGTAAGCAGGCCCTTGCTAGTTAATGACACATTTAGCCAGCTGAACAGTTTGAGACAAATTTCAGATCTCTGTTCTCTGTTTGACCACCAGTAAGAGAGGGGCTAATGTGTCTCCAAAGATGCCAATGCTAGTTTTCAAAGCCTGTGTGTTACTGAATGTGGCATAGGGGCTTTGGCAATGCTATTAAATTAAGAACTTGGTGATGGGAGATTACTTCATGCTATCTGGGTCAGCCCAGGATAATCACAGGGGATCTTACGAGAAGGAGGCAGGTCAGAGTCTGAGAATGAAATAGGATGGTGAAAGTGTACTGTGTGTGTGTGGTGGTGGTGGGGAGAATGTTTATGTATGAAAGAGACAGAGAATGTCTATGTGTGAGTGTATGTGCATGTGAGAATATGTGAGAAAGAGAATGTGTGTGTATGAGAGACAGACAGACAAACAGAGATACAGAGACACATAGAGAGACAGTAAGAGATGAGAGGCAGTGAGTGTGAGAGAGACAGAGAGAGAGTGAGAGATATTGTGTGTATGTATGAGAGAGACAGATTCTGTGTATGAAAATGTGTGTGTGAGAGAGAGAGACAGAAAGACACACATAGAGCAAGAGAGACAGAGAAAGTGTGTGAGAGAAAGAAAGAGGGAGACTGTGTATGAGAGAGACAGAGAGAATGTCTGTGTGAGTGTATATATATCTGAGAGTATGTGAGAGAGAATACATATGTGAGAGAGAATGTGTGTGTGTATGTGTGTGTGAGAGAGAATATGTGTGCATGTCAGAGAGAGACACACACAGACAGAAAGAGAGAGTGAGAGATTCTATGCTGACATCTTTGAAGATAGAGGAAGGATTCACAGGCCACAGAAAGTGGTGTATGTGGTCTCCAGAAGCTAGGAGGGTTATGAAGATAGGTACTTATTTTCCAAGTTCTGGAAAGAGCCTTTAATATTGGGGCTCCCGCCTCCAGAACTATCCAAGTGTATGTTGTTTGGAACAATGAACTGTTAACAATTTGTCCCAGCAACAAAGGCAAAGGAACCATGGCATCCAAAAGGGAGAGGAAATTCAGAGCTCCTGCCCTGGTCCCCAATGTGTCAGGGGCAGACCAGCCTCTGCCTCACAAGGAGAGACTCTCCCACTGCTGTCTTCCTTGATAATGGGTTCCAGTGGCCTCAGCACACAAGGCACAGGCCTCAAACACCCCTGGCCCAGCCTGGCTCTGGGGCTATGTGCTTCATTATGCACTGAGCTGTCATCTGCTCTCACTAACACACCCTCTCTGTCCTTGGGCCCGGGTGTGTTCTCATCCACACAGTACAGTCACAAACCAGAGCTCAGCTTTCCCCAGCCTCATTCTGAGCCTTCAAGAGGAGTTTCTGCGGGGGTCTGCAAGGTATGGAACCTCAGATTCTTTTTTTTTTTTCCTGAGGGCTCCTGTTGCCTTTAGATATGGTCCGCATTTTTTTCTGGGATGAGAAAGCCTCGAGAGCTACCCACACCCTGCCTGGCACTCACACCAGGCTCTTTTGAACACAAGTATTTCCATGAAGCATCAATAGTAGACCAGGCCACTCAGAGCACAATGGAGCAGAAACAAAACAAACAAAACAGGATTACTCCATAATCATGTCTGGACCCATAGAAAAAACAAGGACACGGTCCAAACCACAAAAGTGACCAACTGTGCCCCTTCCTGGCTAATTCCTGGTGACTTCTGTTTCTTTACTAATTATAACTTTGGTCTTACCTCATTTCTCCTGCCTTCTAGCTAAGAATTATTAAAGATACGTAATCATATAATTATCCCTATTCCTGATAACACCCAATACACAACATCCCATTTCGTTGAATCCTCCCTACCACCAAGTCCAAACCCTCCAGTGATATTTTTTTTCAAATCTAGAGTCTTGTGCATGTTACACAAGCGCTCTACCACTGAGCTATATCCCAGCCTCTACATTTCTTGTCATATTCCTTTGCTGAGATAACTCATGGATGGGTATCACAACTAGTCAGACAACTCGGCATTGCTTCTTCCTCAATCCCTGGACTCTCCAGCAGAAAGCATGAGAAGGCAGGCCCAGTGTCTCTGCCATCTTGGTGTGGAGAAGTTCTCTATGAGCCAGGAGGTCAGCTAGACAATCCTGAATCATCATTCGAGCCAATCAGTAACACTAGATGCTCCTGGGTGCCTAGCAACAACATGCATGGACAGGAGCTTGAGAGGTTCTTGGTGAGTTGCTTCCTGGCAGGCAAAGAGCCTGACAAGTCCCAGCTAGAGCACTTGTGGCCTGGCTGGCTGGCCTAAGAGATGTCTCCACCTAAGGCAAGTCACTCCCCATTGCTAATCTGACCAACTCCTGGCTCTTCAAAGAAGCTCTTTTCTTTTTTTCTCTTCTCTTCTCTTCTCTTCTCTTCTCTTCTCTTCTCTTCTCTTCTCTTCTCTTCTCTTTCCTTCTCTTCTCTTTTTTCTTTTCTTTTTCTTCTCTTCTCTTCTCTTCTTTTCTTTTTATGGGTTATTTTGTTTATTGACATTTCAAATGTTACCCCCCTTCCCAGTTTCCCTTCCACAAACCCCCTCCCCCTGCCTCTATGAAGGTGCTCTCCCACCCACCCAGTTCTGCCTCAGCGCCCTAGCATTCCCCTACCCTGGGCCACTGAGCCTCCACAGGACCAGTGATGCCCAATAAGGCCATCCTCTGCTACATATGCAGCTGGACCCATGGATCCTTCCATGTCTACTCTTTGGTTGATGGTTTAATCCCTGGGAGCTTTGGGATGGTGGTGGGGCGGCTGGGTGGTTGAGATTGTTGTCCTTCCTATGGGGTTGCAAACCCCTTCAGCTCCTTCAGTTCTTGCCCTAACTTCTCCATTGGGGTCCCTGTGCTCAGTCTGGTGTTTGGCTGCATGCATCTGCATCTGTATTGGCCAGGCTCTGGCGGAGCCTCTCAGGGGACAGCTATATCAGGCTCCTGTCAGCAAGCACTTCTTGGCATCAGCAATAGTGTCTGGGTTTGGTGTCTGCAGATGGGGTGGATCCCTAGGTGGGGCAATCTCCGGCAGCTTTAAGGGACCTGGGAGATATAGTTCAGGCAGTAAAGTGATTGCCAAGATGAGGGTCTGAGTTCAACCCTCAGCAACCACATTTAATCTGGGCACGATGGCACAAACCACCTGGGAGACAGGGACAGGGGGATCCTTAGGCTCACTGGCTGGCCAGACTACTAGTCAGTCAGTGAGCCACAGGCCAAGGAGAGACACTGCTTGAAGAAAACAAAATAATCATTACAAAAGACACCTGACACTGATATCTGACATCTCCACATATGTGAGCTCATATATAAACATCTGGACACACACACAGCAGCCTTGAGATGTCCCTTCCTCATCTGTTTCTACTCTCCCGTCAGCTTCCTTTCCCGTATTTCTTGTATTCTTCCTTGGACCCTCCTTCCTTTACAATCTGGCCCTCCCGTTGGCCCCTTTCTCTACCCCATTCAACTCTCCACCCCAGCCTGAACCTCTGGCTCCTTGGCCTCTTCCCCCCTTCAATTCCCTGCTTGATGACTAACTCAGCTTCCCCAGTGTCTTAGTGGAACCCAGTTGGCTCCTCAACCTTGGAGCAGCTGCTCTCAGCACTTATCAGGGGATTTCTGGTTACAGTAACGTCTCGATTGATTTATGATGTTTGGGAGTAGGTTTGATTGTGGTGGGCATATGGCTCATGCCCTTCATCTTCCCTACCACAGTCTAAGCTACCCAGGGTATAGGCCACACCTACAGGGCGTGGTTTTGACTACTTCTTCCTTAGGACCCGGAACTTGGATCCAGAGGGTGACTTCCCAGCATCCCATAGGCTACCATGATGTATGCGAGGCTTAATCACCTGAGGAGAATCTCAGGAGAGCCTCAGGTGATCTTTTCACTGTGCCCTTCCCTCAGATAGCAGCAGCCTCAGCCCTCAGAAAGGGCCAGGAGCCAGTCTCTCAGAGCACAGCTACCACCTTATGCTTAGCCGCTTGTTCCCGACTCTAAGCTCCTTAGCCACAAAACACTGATCCTAGAATATTTTTCTTTCCACAGCTGGATGTTTTCCAGCCTCTCTGACTGCTTGAGCGCTCAGCTCATTCTCAGTGAGGGGTGAGAGTTAATCTCTAATGCTCATCAGACACCCCTGACTCTCCACAGAGCAAAGCCAAAGTCATGGCAAAACACACTTTTATTTTTAAGGGAAGGATATTGGAATAAGTATCATGCTACCACCTTGAATAGAACCAGATTAACAGATACGTACAGATTTTGGGTAATATCCAAGATAGGAACTTGAGGGAGGAAAAACAAGGTTTTCAAAACCTGTAAGGATATAAAGCAAGAGGCCACTCAGACAACCTTACATGCTGAACATACTTGCTGTGAACAGCAGGGTGAAAAGGCTATTTACTGTGCTCTTCTGGGAAAGAATTCTCAATGTTTAACCTTTATAAACTGTTTCAATTAGTCCAATTAGTTACAAAGTTACACTTGGTTTTTTTTTTTACAGTCAGTAAACAATATTTTTGCAAAAGGAATTTGAGATCACCATTTCCTGCCATTTAATAATGTCTTTCCTGTCTCCTTGAAGAAAAAAAAATGCTCGCACTTCACTATCAAAAACACAGTCTTTAAAATGCAGCTTAATGTACGGGTTCTTTCTTTCCATTTTAACCTATCATTTTCAATTTTTTTTTTTTTTTAAATCGGACAGCACTTTAGATCTCTCAAAAGCTCTGTACTGATGCCACCCTGGGGAAGGGAGAGAGGTGAAGACCCTTCGATCGCTGGGAAACAGTTCCCTGAGAAATGGTTGAGGAACAGTCAGTCAGTCAACGTGTTCCATCTGTGTATGGAGAGGGCTCCCAACCAGGTCATGCGTTGGATGTCAGCACCAGGCACTAAGAAGACTATGGTTCTAGACAAATACTCAAGGGCAGGCAGTTGCTCTAGGACCCCTGATTTGCTCCCATTGCCCTAGGAAGTGGAGATGCATGTGTGTGGGAATTAGATTTCTAGAGCTTATGCCTAGCGGGGATACCAGTTAGGGCTTGGGTCAGATGCTAATCACAATAGCCATCAGCAAGCAAACACAGGCTTAAATACGATAATTTATTTTTCTTTCATTTAATCAAGTAAAACCGTAGGCGAGCATTCCAAAGCTATCGAGCATTCGCTGTCTTTGCTTCACAGATGTTAGCTTGTAGCTTTGGGGGTGAGGGTGGTGGTGGTTGCAAGTTGGTGCCAGAAACCTAGCCATTCTGACAGCACTCCAAGCAGGAAGCAGGAAGCAAGAACAAGGGGGGAAAGATGGAGGAAAAACCCCACACACGCAGTCTAAACCCCTCTTAAGCATCTCTCAAGTTTAATCTTGTGCCTTGTGCCTCTACCTTCTGAGCCACAGTTGCCTGAGAGAACACAAGGAAAAGAGAATGTTGTAGTTATTCATCTCCCTTCACCACATTGACTCAGGGTTACCTTAGGAAGATAGCAGAGAACAGGTGGGCAACCTGCCGGGGGCTCCCAATCCTGCACATCTCACCAGTACTTAGGAATTAAATAACATAGTATTTATAACCCTCAAATACATCTTTTCTTTGAAAGGCTTCCTGAGGTAAAGTTGGAAGTTAGCCCCCTCCCCTTTTTTTTTAATGTAGGAATCACATAATATACACTTCACACCTAAATTCTAACAACGGGCAGGAATGTGTGTCTAAGTGTGTGTGTGTGTGTGTGTGTGTGTGTGTGTGTGTGTGTGTGTGTGCGTGTGTGAGATGTGAGATACCGATTCTTCGGCAATCCCTGGTTAGAGGACAAAGGCAGAGCTGTGTTACTATGACCCCAGCTCATGCTTCTAGCCTCAGAGTGTCTGCCATCATCTCTCCCTTCCTTCACTCACTGGTAACTTCTTGCATCTCTCTGGAAATAGAACAGGAGGATTCTGGGTGACAGTTGTCTGCGTTTAACCTCCCATGGCATCCTAGTAGCTAGTCATACTCCATAGAAAGCTTTGGAAAAGTTCCTCTTCGGAGCCTGAGAACATCTGTGATCTTAGAATAGTTGTCATTATAAGAGAGACCCCCCTCTCCCCGATCTTATGAGAATCAGCCCTATGCAAAATTCAGACTTATAACAATGATCAGTGTGCTCCACAGGATGCTGTCTATTGCATCAAGATAATTCCCTTGATAAAGCGAGTCATGCCAGGCTGCCTTAATACAGCTGCACTTAGAATGATTTAAATTCTTACACATTCCATTTACATGAAATTTATAGGGATCCATTTATTAAACGAAGTGCAGATACTCCTATGCAATTCTGGGATCCTCGTGTTGCAAGGAAAGTATTGCTGAGCTGACCCTCTCCTTTGTATTTCCTTCTTCCAAATTTTCCTCCCTAAGGAGGAAATTTTTTGAATCTTATTATAGGAAGAACATTACTGAACACCATTCAATTATCACAATAAAAACAAGTGAACTTTAACGTTACTGGAAGCTTCCATGAACTAACTAGCATCCCTTTTTCTGTGCTGGAAAAGTACAAGTCTCCCTCCCCCCATCACCAAAGCATTTTTAAAAACTTACAGAGAGCTGAGAATCCCCAGTTAAGGCATTGGCCACCTGCCAGGGCCGAATGCTAATGATATCATGGAACTTAGAGCTGAAGGAAGAGGCAGCGCTGGGCGGCAGCCATTCAAGGCTGGCCTTGGCGGTTCCTGGACAAGTTATCCCAGTGGCTATGATTAATGATGTGCTTCTGACCAGTCTGCCAGTGACAGCACATAAAATCGCTGGCAAAAAACTGGGCAGAAATCAGGGAGGGAGAAGACAGCAGTGGGGGGGGGGGGGGGGCTGAGAGTCCCAGAAAACCCTGGAGAGAAGAAAGTGAAATGTATATGTCTGAGCCACTTTGCGGAAACTTAAAACCATGTGTGGATATGCAACGGAACATCTAAGGATGCTAGGGACCAAATATACACAGAGACCAGCATGCTGGACTGAAGCAGAGTGGGGAATCCAAGCATTTCAACAAGGTTGGGAGTGGTTTTTGAGAGGATACTGGAGCCTGCTGGAAGTTTACATTGCAGGAGCCCGGCCTGGTGAGGCCTGTCCTGACTCACCCTCACGGGGCTGGAGTTCACGGTCACTGCTTGGAAACGTTGACATTTCCTTTTAAAGGAATAGAATGTAGAGACCGGATTCAGGACTGCCCAGAGATCCTGTCTGAGCTCTTCTGTAGAGTCCTTCTTCCCCTTTATCTTTCAACAGGACTGAGCTACGACAGCAGTGTGCCAGTGGTAGAGATAGAAGACAAGACCCCAAGTCTCAGAGTGGGTCAAGTGCAGGGCTGGCATCTGTGTGTAGCCATATACTGGTCTCGCCTTCCTTCCCATCCTACCTTCCCAATTCCCTGTTCAGTTATCTCTATCCTATGTCTGTTAGCTGGGAATATATTATGAGCATTTTTCAAAGCTCCTTATGTGATTTTAAACTGTGGATAAAGATTGGTTGCATTTAGGAAGGACACCAAATGCTGGCGATCAAACGTCACTATCTTTTGCTAGTATGTTACCTGGGGTGGGGGTGGGAGGATGCCTTCTCCAGTTCACTGTGGTTCAGGCCACTCACTATAAGTTATAGATGGTCCTGTGGAGTTACAGTTGCCTGGTGAACTATAGAAGAACCAGCCAAATATGAATTTCAGGAAAGGGACCATAACTTTTAGACCTATCTGGATTTAACCTGGCATATATAGGGGTGAAATAATTAGAGACTCTGTCTCAAACAAGACAGAAGGCTGACTTCCACACTTCTGCCAATGCACACACATGCACAGACTTGAACACAGAGATATATACACACAGACACACATATACTACATACACACAGACACACATAGATACACATATATATACACAGACACATATAGCACATACACACAGACATACAGACACACACACACACCACATACACACACCTAGTCACACATATATACACACACAGACAGACAGACAGACAGACACACAGACACACACACACACACACACACACACACACACACACACACACACACACAGAGAGAGAGAGAGAGAGAAAGGAAAGAAAAGCATGAAGCCCAGACTGGAGGCTGTATTATTTCACTAGGGCTGTTATAGCCAAGAATCATAGGCTAAGTAGCTTAGACAACATTGGGTTGTTTATTATTTTGGTGCTAGGGATAGACCTTAGGGACCTGCACAAGCCAGATGAGAGCTTTACCACTGACCTATGTACCCAGCCTCTCAAAACTATTTCCTCACAATTCTGAAAGCTGGATGCCAGTGGGAGTGAGGTAGGACAGACCTCTCTTCTAGGTCTGCAGACAGCAGCCTCTCTCATCCACCTCTCCCCCTGCCTCACAGTTTTTGTTTTGTAGGTATCTAGGTCCCAACTGCATCTTCCTATAAGGACAGTAACCTGGGGACCATCTATGTGGCCCCATTTTACCTTCATTACTTCCCTCAAGACCCCATCGCCAAATTCCATGCCACCTCAGTAGGCATGGGAGGTATAGGTGTCCACACACGAACACCAGAAAGAAGCACCCTGTGATAGAAGCTGTTACAATTCCAAAAGATGCTGCGCCTGCGAGTAAGGGCATTGACAAAGAAACCGGGGAAGGGGAAATCCTAGATCACTAAAGAGCCAGAACTGGAAGGACAGGGAACTGTACTAGGCATGGCCAATAAAGAAAGGAAAAAATGGGTTCTGAGCATAGAGTGACTCGCTAATATCTCTGTTCCCATCTCTGAGTCCTTCCTATAGCATAAATACCTATTCACAATGTAGAGTTGAATTAAACTCACTTCAGAGATAGAAGCACAAACAGCACAGTTATTACATATTTCCCATTTCATTAGCAGATTGTCTGTTGGGTTATGTATTGGGATGACTGGCTGTGTTTGTTTCACTGGTCTTCATATTTGGAGGGAGATACTGGGTCTTATGGGAATAAAGGGCTTGTCTGTGCCATCTCCACGCTGGTTCCAGAGGGCAGAGATCTGGTAGTTTTCAAGAACAAAGGTTTGTGAGCAGTCTCATTCTGGAGAAGTGGCTCGAATAGACTTGGCTCTTTAAGAGGCTGTGGTCTTCAGGACCTATAAAGACATATTAAAAATCATTTCATTAAAGATGTTCCAGGACCAGTGAAATGGCTCAGCAGTAAAACCACCTGCTCTGCAAGCCTGATGATCCAGGTTTTATTACCAGACAACATGATAGGAGAGAACCAATTCCTGAAAGTTGTCCTCAGACATCTACAGGGGTTCTATAGCATGGGTGTGTCTGTGTGCATGTGTGCACTTGCACATAGCAACAGTAACAGTAATAATGACCAACCCCAGTCACAGCCAAGACAGCCAGATTAGCCAATACTGTCTGGGAATTAGAATCCTAGTCAAATTTGGTCTGCATGAAAAAATTCACCAAGTGGTATAAGTAGAAAAAAATGTAACCAAAGAACTTCATGATCAACTGCTTCTAGTCCTATAGACTCTAGAAAGCTGTACAAAGAGAAATGTCCATGACTGCTGGTGTTGGGACTCAGGACCTCTGGGCTGTTTTCAGTCTGCAACTGGACAGCCATGGTATAAAGAGGGTGTCGTGGTAACTCCCTAAAATTCTGCCCAAACTATCACATGCAAGGACCCATCTTTGCTGAAGTGTGCAGAATTCTTGTTGATACAAGTGTGACTTCAGTACTAAAAGCAATAAATTCCTTCTGGTCTAGCTACAAAAGAAAATCATTTGAGAGAACTTGGATCCTGTTCCCTTTGTCTCCTGGGGGTTGATGCATTGCTCAAGCCCTTGGCTTCTCCATCAGTTAAGGCTGCTGGCCAAAATGCAAGCATTGTCTGCCATTTTTACCCCGTTTGTGTTTTTAGTCTCTTCCCATAGCTTCTTTCCATTCACACTTTCCATTACAGTCTAGCTCTTTCCAGTGACCTCCCCCCACCCCACACACACACACTCCCCTACTCATCAATTCAAAATTCTTAATATTCAGCTTCATTGTACAGACAGAGGTTTGGCCAGGGTTCTCTGTTCAAGTAATAGCCTTTAAAAAGCAGAACAGAAATGGATTCCCCGGGACTCCTACCATGTTCTCTGGTTATAGCAGCTGGTGAGGAACTGGTCCTAAATTATACATAGAACCAGCTGCCGCTGGACCCAGTATTAAAACAATTTTTTGCACATAGGCAATGCTCCAAGCTTACTAATATGCTCTGGAGTTGGCATCTTTTCTCCTGGTATCAAATGTATCCCACTACAGTTGGAGTCCTTGTCATACACCCCTTAAAACGTCTTCTTGACAAAAATGTCCCACGTCATTTCTTCCTTATGTCCACGACCCTTTGCTATGTCGCTATAGGGAGCCTGGCCATGTGGCCTGCTCTGCTCTCTAGATGTTATCAGAAGGGATACCGTGCCATTTCCAAACTCTAGTGTTAAGAAGTCTCGTGAATTGATGTTCTCTCTCCAAGGAGAGTTCAGATGCCACATGGAAACGTCAAGCCTGCCTGCCAGATGATGAAAGAAAACCTGTGAGCCTCGTTGCCTCAGTAGACAGCCAGTCATTGCCTCCGTGAAGGGCTCTGGAACTGACCCATAGCCAGCCATGCATGAAAAACACCTGACATCCAGAAGAAAAAAACAGTGGACCTACACTCAATTGAGTGGAAGAACCACAAACTCAATACACGGCTACCATATTAAGCAACCGAGTTCTGGGGTGGCTTGTTCCACAGACATTGGACCATTGAAAACGTTCAGATGCTTGAAGAATGTAAGGGACTTCTAATCAATCAATAAGTTCTCCAATTGTTTTTTTGATACAATTTGATGTTGTAAAAACCATAGCACTAGGAGATAAAACAGAAATCTAAGGCTGGGTGACTGGATCATAGAGGCATGTCCTCACAAGTGACAAATCCACTGTTCACAGCGTGAGTGCAGAGGGGCTCAGGGAGCTGGGACTTACAGGAGACTTAACAAGCTCTGATTGAGGCTGCACATGAAAGCTCATCTCTGCTTGAGGCTGATGGTGGGAGTGGCCGGCCTTACAGCTGCTTCTTGCAGTGGTGTGGTAAAGGGGTTTTCATGTTCTTAAGTCAGGCACTCTCCTTTATTGTGCTACTGACTCTCAGTCTTCTCTTCTTAATCAACTAGGCAGAATCCGGTGGTGTGGCGTCTACTGCGCTCTCTTCTTTTCTGTGTAAGACTAACTCTTGCCTGGTTCCCACAGAACACCTCAGCTCATTTCTTCTTCTTCTTCTTTTTTTTTTTTTTCCTCTTAAATGATCCTAACTCTTTTCAACCCTTAGTGCTAGAGACAACCTTAGGTTTGGTTAAGAACTCTTCCTTCTTCACCCCTGCAGCGACACCCATTAAACAACATCTGCAATCAGGTGTGTCTAACATGCAGCCCACAGGCTGCCTGCTCTCAAGATTGCTGTGAAAGTTGCCAACTTCGTTTAAAGATAAAAGGTCATACTGCAAAGCCAAAAGCTGGTATGCCAATGACGTCCAACTGCAGTTTTGAGCTCAGAAGTGCTTCCAAATTCCAAATTTCCAATTTTAAAACAAATAGTGACACATTTAATACAGACATTAAGTGAGATTGTTGAGTATAAAACAAAGTAAAACTTGAGATATTTAAAATAAAATTAGAGTTATTTAAATAAAAAGTTTCAGTAGACAGGATAAACTATATTCAATTATACATGACATTAATGACATCGAAAGTAAGAGTTGGGGGATTTGCCTCAAAATAGCCCAAGAAAGATACAGAGCAGTTAAAATATGAAAAGCTAAGGGATATAAGTTGATTGCTTATATATGGAAAAATAACATTTCTGAAGTGGAAAATTATGAGGAATCATATTTGAAGCGAGAAAGAACAGAGGCTTTTGTGATTGTAAGGATATAATCCCTGGGCCAAAGGAACACTTTGATCTGTAAGCAGACTGAGTAAGGAGAATGGGCCCGACCAGCTGCAGAGAGTGCCAAACCACGGAGCAGCAACATGGAAAAGAACAAAGCCACGCGTTCTCCAAGAAGTAGGGATGAGAGCAGACTTCTCATCACCATAGTGGAGTGTCAAGACTCCCTCCAAGATGCTATAGGTATTTACCCAGTAGGAAAGTAGGCTGAAGGCAGGAGTCACAAAACACAATAATGAATTACTGCGCTCTAACGGTCGCAGACATATGGATGTAATGCTGACTGCATGCCTTGTAATTTGTTTGTAGTTGAAAATTTACAAAGAGGCTGTAGACACAGCTCAGGGGTAGAGCATGCGCCGTGCGTTAGGAGCTTAAAAAGATAAAAATTGAAGCTCTCCGCAGCAGCTGTCATATGACAAGGGAACCATTTGCACAATTAAAGGCAGAAATTCTGAATAACTTATATCTTTGTTAGACAAGTTTGTGATTATATGTGTTAAAAGGAAAATCACAAAAATCAATGATTAAAGTACAGATTAAAATTCTATGGCTATAAAAATAAAGCAAGCATTAAGCTTACTACAATAATCAGCTGGTTAATGTTTATTTGCTAAAAGCTGCTCTCGGAGAGGTCCTATAAAGACCCAGCTATGTGTTCCTCACAGGCTCAAACAAAACTAAATAGGACACTCAGTAGAAAGAGATATAAAAAATGAATCAGGTAAATAATACAAAAAGCAAGCTTGGAATGGCAATATTTTTAGCAGACCAAGTAGAATTCAAGGCAAAAACAAAAACAAAAACAAAAACAAAAACAAACAAAAAAAAATGCTGCAAAGGCACAGAGAAACCATCACACAGAGATGTAGTATTCAAGAACCAATACATACAGAAGAGCTTAATTGTGAAAACTAATAGTCAAAGCCAAGGGGATTCTAAGGAAATCCAACCAAGCCACACTTCATGAATGCATGACCAAGAATAGGTAAAATGACATTTTATTAAGAATTTGGAAGGTTTGACCGCCAAGTCTATATCTGTCGATCGATAATCTTTCTTCTGAAGTCACAGAGGTTTCAGTAAGGGTGAAAGAGCTGACTGGGCAAAAATGCAAGTAAATCTAAACTAATAATGAAACCTTGTCTCAAAAAAAACTGTTAAAAAATAGTAACAAAAGCAATAATATTTTGGGAGGTGGCAGGAAGCAATGAAATAATGAGCTTGATAGTTCATGTGTTAAGGACTAATTCCCAACAGAACTGATGAAGTATTCAGACGTGGGGTTGCTGAGACAACTCCCTCTGTCAAGTGCTTGCTTTTCAAGCACAAAGACCTGAGTTCTATCAGCAGCGCTCACTCACCTGACTGCTGTAACCTTAAGGAGGACATGTAGGTTGAAGAACCCCAGAGATAGCTGGATAACTGGTCTAGCCTGGGAAAGTTCCAGACCAGTGACATCCTACTTCCAAAAAATGGTGAACAGCTCCTAGGGTATGACATCTAAGGTTGTTCTCTGGACTCTGATACACACACACACACACACACACACACACACACACACACACATACACACATACACACATACACACATACATACACACACACATACATACACATACACACACATACACACACATACATACACACACACATACACATACACACACATATACACATACATACACACACACATACACATATACACACACATACACACACATACACACACATACACACACATACACACATATACACATACACACACACATACACACACATACACACACACACACACACACACACACACACACATACTTTGAAGTAAATGACAACAGAATTGCCTCCTATCATAAACTTCAAGAACATATTAGGAAGAACATAGGATACTTTTTGGATAACTGATAAAGTGTGAACTGAAGTATGCACAGGAAGTGAACATTTGCCTTGTTAGAAAACACGCTAAAATATGATGCCCTCCGAGGATGCTCAAATGATATCAGAAGGGGAGGAAGAGGGGGTGTGGGAGAGGAAGCGGAGGGGCAAAAAGGAAGCAATCTGGAGAGACATAAGGAAAATATGGAAAATTGTTATCCCAGAAATGGTAAATCTGGGTAAAGGGTATACAGGAGATTTCTAAAAAAGAATATTCTTGAAATTTTGTAGATTTGAAGGTTTTATTTTTCCTTCTCAAAATAAGAAGTTTGAAAAACGACAATCCACTGTAAGCAGCAGGTAAAGCTGAAAGAGGGTGCATTTAAAGCTGAAAGGACGGTCATTTTCCAAGTGCCCTGGCCCTACAGAGCCCTTGTTAGCAAGGATTAGAGAAACCAGAAGTCCATTGTTCGAGAAAATGCTTGCTCTCCAGAAAAGCATTGCTGACCACCTTGCCCGCCACACCTTGTTTGACACAGCACCTGGCTGGAGCCAGGACCATTTGTTACAGATTGCCGAGGGGATAAACATAGACCAGTGACTACCGAATGATGTCATGCAATTGTTTTAAATAACCGAACCCAGAACAGCCGTGTGGACTGCATTCCAAATAGGTCATAAAGCCATATTTAAGGCACTCTGGCCTTGGGATTTTGTGACACATTGTTTTAGCGTCTCTCCCCATGCACCATAATTCAAAACAGAGACACCTAATCTCCTTTTAAATGTTTCCCGAGAAAGCTGCCTCTTGACTTTAGTGCTAAAGCATCAACAGGGCCCTGAGATTGTTTCCAGACCTCCCATGCTCTATGCAGCAAGGTCCCTGGTAAAGGACAAGGGCCGGAATGCACATGAACTAGGGTGGCATTGCCAGGTATGATAGATTGTCCATGGGGTGTTGTTAGTGAATGGAGAGACCATCTGAAAGGGTGGGTTGGATATTATATGGGGACCTGGCTCATTATGCATCAGATTCACTTTGGAGGCCCTTTCCTGGCTTCTCAGACGTATAGTCTTGTGTCTGGCAAAGTCACAGCAACCTTGGGTTGATGGCATAAATTGACAGTGAGAAGGAGACAAGAAAATTCGGCTGCTTCTAGAAGATAGCATAGCTGAGATTCTTAGTGACATCTCTGTGTCTTCACTCGTGACAAAGTCTATTTTAGTTAAAATTGCTCAGGAAGAGACTGGGAAGATAAAGCCGATAAAAGTTTTGCTCTGCAAGCACGAGGCCTGTATTCACCTGCTGGCTGCTGCATAAAAAGCTGGGCATGATGTCAAAGTTTGTAATTTCAGCCCCTGGGTGTTCCGGTGGATCCCTGGCAATCATGGGCCTGCCAGCCGAATCTACTTGGAGAGACCTAAGCCTGTGAGAAATGGAAATTCTATCTCAAAATACAAGGTGAATGGTTCCTGAGGAGTACCACTCCCAAAGTTGATCTCTGGGCTCCACATACAGGTATGCACAGACCTGCACACGTACACGCGTGTACACATACACACACACACACACACACACACACACACACACAAATGCTCACATGCAGTTTATAAGGAAGACAAAACCGGACTAGTTCTGAAAGCTCATTTGCCATAGAGGGACTCAGGAGCTGCCTGTACACCCCTAAATCACCCACAGTCTCTAGAAAGATAATCACTCGATGAGGGGCCCAGGCCTGGTCCCCTTTCATGTGACCAAACCCCTATCATCATCTCTTCCCAAAGAAAGCCTTTCTTGACTGGAAGAATCAGGTTGGGAGTTCCTAATTTACCAGACGCCCCTGTGATTACGTTTTCCAGTTATTGGTGTTTCTTGATTACCAACTTTGAAAGAAAAAGAAGATACCAGACATGATGGTGTATGACCTTAATCACAGCACTCAGGTGGCTGAGGCAGGAGGATTGTGAAATCCTGTCTCAAATGAAAAAGAGAAAAATCTCCACTGGACAGAGTATCTCATGAGAGCAAAGGGAGCCATAGATGGGGAGGTTTTTCAGGCAATGGAAGATTAATCTTTGTTTGCTTTCAGTTTTAACTTTTTAGGTTAGCTCAGACATGCCAGTCAGCTCGTGATAGTGTCAGGAGCACAGAAGAATTTATTGTCAGGAAGTCCTCGTGCCTTGAAACAGGACCAAAAGGGCCTGGCTTCTGTCCCTGGTGACTTTTGGTGGCAGAGAGCCACAGTCACAGTCAGAGCACACTTGCTCATAGGTGTTTTTCAGGTCTTCCAAAACTGGGTAGGTAGGCAGGCTACTGCTCTTAGTGGAACTGGTGTTAGTGTGCATTACACCATGATCCCAGAAGTCAAAACAGACTTCTCCTGACTCCAGCAGGAAGTGCAGGCTGTGAAGACAACTAAGGAAGCAAATAAGGCCAGAATGTCTGCAGAAACTCACGGGTGGGCCCCACCACACAGCTGGCTTTCTCCATTCACTTGGCTTACTCAGACCAGCTCACACAACACGCTTAGTTTGGCCTATAACTTTTGTTTGTTTCCTACAGGGAGGGTAGAGGAAATGGTAGGGAAACACTATTTTACTTAATAACATGGTCATTATGCTTTATCCTATTTTAAAACTGCACAGTTCATCCACGTACCGCACAGTAAATACGTTTCACAATAACCGTGTCCTGTGAGAGCATAGTGTTAATACTGTCCTTATTCTACAAACAAGGGAGATGAGGACACAGAAGTCCGGTGGTCACTCGGTCAGCTGTTGACAGATGGTTGGCCAGCCAGTGACCAAAATAAAAGAAGATAGATTCTTTTATTTTCCATTACACTTGAGATTAGATATAGACTCTGCTTTTTAATGAACATGTCCTTGGACCCAAACAAGCAGTCTGGGCTAATGCGCAGGTGCAGAGCAGAGTAGGCAGTGTGTTGGTGCACAGAAAGGAAGAAAGCTACAGAGTACAGCAAGATGACTCTAGTAACAGCTCATCATTCACAGTCGCTAACGGAACGGATTTCAAAATGATGCATACAGGAGTGCTGCACATGACTGATGAGTCTGATATAATCCTACACAATGTCTAAACACATGGAAGTGCCACCTTGTACCCAGAGGCACAAGCCTGTCACCTAAATGAGATTACATTTTAAGTCAAGGTAGCACATAATTGCTCGATCTGTGCATTCTCCATAGTATGTATGTATGTGTGTATGTGTGTATATATATACATATAATACTTATATTATATATGTATATACATGTAATACTTATATTATATATGTCTATATAATTTCTGTTCAAATGTAGATTTACAATCCTGTAGGTAAGTTCTGGAAGCATTTATTTACGTATTCATTGGAATCTCTTTGCTGGTGGGAAGCTAACCTTTCCTAGGAAGAATTTTAAGCCAGTATAGCTCACCTCTCAAGGCTGGGCAGCGTTTTGCATGAAGAGCAGATTTAATGGGAGTACCACACTGAAGCCCTGGAATGAGAGGGTAAATTTGGCAGCTGTCAGGACAGATCAACTCGGAGTGGGAAGTGGGTTGAAGGGAGGGGCTCTGTCTGAAAGGACAAAGCTGGACATGTAGGTCCCATTTGCTGACCTGCTTCTCTCCCAGGGAGTGCCCGTAGAGCCTCCCGTGCCCAGTCATGTCATCCTCAGAGAGGAGAGTGCTACCTCTGGCACAGTCTCATTTCTGACTCAAGTACAACACCAAGGCCTGAAAAATCCCTGCTCTGATGTGTGCTTCCAGCAGCTTGCCTGAGCACTCCAGGAACTCCCTTCAAATTCACAAGGATGAGGAAGCCTGTCTCTCATTTCTCTAGAGGGCTGAGGAAAACCCAGGCACCCCTGGTCTATGGTGTAAAATTCTATAAAGCAAGTCAAACTAACAAGCCACTGTTTCTTAGAGAAAACGCTGTTGAGGACTAAGGTATCTTGGGGGGCTACCTTGGAGAGGGTCATATCCGTACCTGTTTCAAGTCTCCAAGTAGTCCCAGGAAAAGGCAAGGTGGGGAAACGTGTAAGAAAGTTGTTACCATCTACCAGGGACGTTGATGGCTCAGAGGAACCAAATGTGTCTAGACCAATATTCAAATAAGGATTCACTTTCTCCTCAGAGAGTTTCTGACCAACTCGGAAGCCGATGCTGGGAACTTCACCAAGAGAATAAACACGAATCCTCAGGAAGAGGACAGAACACTGCCCTTCTCTTCCCTTCATGGCCCATATAGAGGCCCCTGACTCCATTATAAAAAAAAAAAGCACCTGTGTTCAGAGGACCCAAAAGCTATCCTAGCTATGACAAGCTGACTAGCCCAATGACCTTGGGCTAATTATTTGATTTAGGATCGGGTTCCTATGACCTAACTGATGTAAGTCTGTCTGGACATGGGGCTATGTGGGCTGTAACCTGAAGGAGATTTTTTTTTTCATTAAGAGAGGAGGCAAGATCCTGAGAGTCCAGACCTGAATGTCTGAGTGGTGAGTCTGCTTTCAGTGGCTCTTGGGAGACAACACCTACTTGGCCTGAGCTATAAAAGCAGAGTTTGAGTGGCCATTAGATCATGCAATGGGAGGATGGGGGGACATTTTAGTAATGACGCCTTTGTTTATCATTGTCTCACCATGACAATCTTCTGGAAAGAAACTTAGTATTCTCATTGTCGTCTCTTATTAAAATGACATTCCATTGTCCTAACAGAAAAGCCCAAACCCTCAGCTCTGCCCCTGCGTTCCCATGCGCCCACCACGGCCCCTTCCCCAGATGCTTGCTTTGCTTTCTCCCTGTCCTGTGTAGCCACACGGACTTCATTGTCACATGTCCTCCAGTGAACAAGCTCTTTGTATCTCAAGCACATTTTGACTCTTTCCTTTTTATTTCCCCTTCAATGCTCCTCTTAAATGCGACTCCCTCTGAGAAGGCCCTACCTTCCTTTCTTCAACCCTACTGGATCAGATACGGACTCCTTCCATCTGCTCCTTTTCTTTATGGCTTTGGTTGATAGTTGCATATTTACTAATACCTGTTGGGTTAATACCAGTCTTTCCCACTGAGTTATAAGCAGTCGATATTGTATCTAAGGCCAGTTACAGTGCCTGGCACACAGCAGATGATGATCTCGGGGTCCTCGGAAGGAGGAAGCTGAGGTGAAGCAGATAGTTCCGGCACCTAGAACACTGTCCCCCTTCACACTTACAAGCCCTATTTGTCAGTGACCATGGACATTGTAGCTAGCCAGACTGCTTTAGAGAAGCATTCACATCTGTGAACCAGAGGCATGCATTCTTTCTGTTACTTTTGGTTGACAACATTGGGAGAATTTTGAGAAGAGATGAGCCCCTGAACTGTCCTGGTTTCTTTTGCTAAGAACAGACCATGGTTTGAATGCATTCCACTGGCCGCACTGTCTCTGAGAACTGCGCAGAGGAAAATGAGAGAGTTCATGTGTGGGGATTCGAGTCTGGCAGTGGCATCCAACCAATGCAAGCAGATACTTAAGAAATATGCTGACACTGGGGCTTTGTCTCCTCAGTGCACTAGAGGCACACACAAAAAAATTCTCTGCTTTGAAAAACAAAGCATTCATATGGAGCCAAGAGTGTTCTGGAATCAACAGTCCTAAGCCTTCTGCACTCAGTGGAAGAGGTCCTTGGGCTCAGATAGATGAACAGGGATCACTGCCCAGGTCAAGCCAGGAGACCTGGGCCAAGCACCTACTGTGTGTGACAGGAACTTGGGAGACGCCTGCAGAAGCAGAATGTATTGAGCCACTGATTAACTGTGCAGACAGCAAGTCTGAACCCTAGTGAGCAGTTCCAGGTGTCATGAAGGGAAAGAGTGTGAAGCTGGGGTGGGTGGGCAGTTCCCAAGGGGTAATCTCCTCTGCATTAAGAGTGATGCCTTTGAGCAGGGACTATTCGGGAAATCTTCCTGATGTTATGAGTCTTAGCTGAGTTGAAGCTTAGGATGCCTCAACTACCAAGTAACTGCACTTGGGCAAATATAGAGCCCTATATGAATATACTGCTCATGCTCCGAATAAGGACATCCAGTTAGGCTTTCCATTCTAACTACACGTTGCTTCACTGTACAGAATCTATGACTCTCTGATGTTCTCACTAATCTAGGATGCTAATGGAATGGTCACTTTATTCTACCCACTGAATCTAGCCCCCATTCCAATATTATAATTTATGTTTGACTTCTCATGTAATTATCTTTCCTGATGTCTGAATCAGTCTTCACTGAAACACAAGCTCTCCTGAATTTCAAGCAGCTCTGTCCATTTAGCTGCTGTTCACCTAAGTAAAACTTCCAGGATGAAAGGCACAGGACACGTATGTGCCAGCTTAGAGACTAGGAAGGAAGCAAAACTGACTTCAACTAATAACCGGCTCTCTTTTAAGGTCAACCATTTTCCCCAGGAAAGCCTGCTTCTCTGAGCAAAGGCAAAACTACAAAAGATCAAGGGTATCTTCCCAAGGCTACAAACAGAGCAGCAAACACCTTGAAGTTTGTCTGCCTTCCAACCTCTTGAAAGCAACAAAGTGCCCACATTGTGTCTTCTATATGAAAGCCAAGTATCTCTTTTCTCATCCACAGAAATCCCAGAATTTGTAGAGAACAGGCTGGGAGGGACATCGGGTCCTCATCTCAGCAGGTGTCACCCAGCTTTTCTTCCCCAGAAGGATTTTCTGTGCATCGCCTGTCTTTTGCCTGTTCCCTCTGGAAGTCACTATTTTGAGCTTGCCTCCTCTGTAGTCACCAAACCTTCACTTGCACATGTTGGTGCAAGCAGATGAGACCGTGCACAGGGCAGACGGACTCAGAGGACTCAGCCTTCCTCTATTTTGTCCTTGGGACTGATCCCAGCAGCACTGAGGTCAGTCACCTCTAAAGCTAAACTGTGCTGTGTTCTAGGAGTAGACATGTCTTCCTAGGAGCTGAAGTAACCGAAAAGTAACATTCAATAGAGCTAGCTTGGAACAAATGGCTGGGGCCTCTAGCTGAAGGGTGTGCTGGTCCTGATTGTGATCACAGCCGCCATCTTTGAGAGCACACTGGTGGAGGGAATTTGGTCCCTGCTCTGCTTTTCCCAGAGGCTAGCAAAGGACATCTGAGACTAGTATTAACCAGGATCCGCAGATTTGGGAGAGATCTTCCAAATCATAACTTATAATCAGCATTTTAAAAGATCATGTTGAAGTTTAAATCTTTCTTATTTCTTTTTACTTACCATTTATTACTATTATTATTATTATTATTTTTATTATTGATAAAGTCTTGTTGTATAGCCTAGACTGTCCCTAAATTCCCAAGATTAGGACCAGTATTTCCACCAATATCCTGGTAATGCTGATGCCCAACCACTTTCTGAATAGGTTGAAAAGTTATGACGGCTTTATGATCTGCCATTGAGCAATCACTTTATTAAATCAAGGTGGACCAGTTAGTGTCCTTTGTTAACATTGTTTCTTGCATGGACACTCACCAGGGCCTCTCTGTAGTTGTCCATTGCCCATTGTCCAAGAAGTTCATTTCATCAAGACTGCACTAGTGAGCCTCTACAGCTCCTGTGTAAGCCAGGTAGCTATGAGCGGACTGGAGTGAAGAATTCCCTCTGGTGGAGGGGTGTCTGAAGAGGGTGGGAAGTATTGCAGCAGCAGCAGCAGCAGCAGCAGCAGCAGCAGCAGCAGCAGCAGCAGCAGCAGCTTTGCTTCCTACGTTAGTCCATCCTGGCCTAGCTTTGTGGGAAAGGTATGGAAAAAGAGCAGCATTAAAGAGCATTCCACTTTGCTCTTTCCCTGTTGAGGGACACCCCATACCGGTACAAGTCTTTACAGGATCATTTCCCTCTCGAGAATAAGGGGGAGACTGGTTACAGGAAGAAAGGAGAGCAACTGCTAACACTGGCATGTGAGGACTGGAAAGTGGAGACACCTTGGAGACGTGTTGCAGGCCCACAAGGATCTCCTCCCCCACAAGGGGAGCTGGAGAGGTGGTGGACACTAACACAAGGGTCTGTGGTGTAAGCCAGTGATCTCCCAGTTGTGAGCAGTGTCTAGGAGGTGTGATTTTTCTTAGAGGAGCCAACGGATTTCAAAAGATTCTCACAGAATCCATAATTCATATTTATTCTGTCTCTGTCTTTCTCCCTCCCTCTTTCTCTCTGTCTTCCTGTCTCTCGTTTTGTCTCTCTCCCTCCCTCCATCTCCCTCTCTCCCACCCTCTCCCCGCTACTCTGACTTTCTAGGGTCGTTTGTAACCTAGGCTGACTTTATATTTACAAAGTAACTGAGGATGCTCTTACACCTCTGATCGCCCTGCCTCCTCTCTTCTGAGAGGTAGGATTACAGATATATGCTACCATGTCCAGTTTACATGATTCTGAGGATCCAACTTGGGACTTCCTGCGTGCTGGGCAAGCACTCTACCAAAAGGAGTAAGACCATCAGCCTCAGCACCGTTTTCAATTAGGATGGTCTTCAAGTCGTTCCCAGAGTGGATCTTCAGAGTTCTAAGCTTCTAGATAGTATATATCAAGTGCAAGCTACATAATTCAGAGGGACAGCAATCACTTAGAGTCACTTTCTACAAGAGGCAAAAGGGACTCAGCTACCAACAGGCCCCTTCTACACACAAGCTGAGCAGTTTTAAATCACATGACTCGCCTTAAAGCCCAGCAGTTAGAAAGCTGGGTCCATCTGAGACTCCAGGCCTCCTGATACTCGAAGGGAGGGCAGGTCTGCACGGGGAGAAGCCACTTCCACCCAGCAATTGCCTGGGAAAAGTAAGCCATTTGTAGCTACAGCGCCAGGAGCTCAGCTGGTTATTTCTAGCTTGCTGAATGTCAAAAATTCAGGCTGCTTCTCACAGCAGCCTCCACTTGTCAGACCAAATCAAGGCATCAGCTTGTCAAACAGCCAAATCAGCTGCCCCAAGCACCAGCCTGGAGGCGCCCGTCTAGCCTCTTGCAGTGCACCTGACCCGGGCCCTCGCGGTGCACCTGACCCAGTGGAGCTCAGCGCTCTGCTTGCTGCAAGGCCTCTGCCCACGCTCCTGGGGCACGGCTCCCACCTGCAGCCGGCGCCTGGTGCTTGAGCACAGTCTGAAGCGAAGTCTTCAAGTCCTCCCTGGCTTGTGCAACTGTCTGGGTTTTCCCCGTGCTGGGGCCAGCTGGCAGTCTGCCCCGAGAGAATGTGACCATGGGAGCTGGGCTCTGATACTGAGCTCTGACCCCGGTGAACAGATTAATCTGTCTTTCCTTCTCTGGTCTCTTTTGGAATCGCTTGGAACCTTCCTTTTTGCTTTCCCTTGTTTTCTTAGAATGGCTCTCACACCCCAACTCCAGTTCTTCCCCAGATCCAAATCACCCAGCAGGTTTGTTTCTCTGTTCAAACAGAAGCAATCCCAAGGGCTACTGAAACTGGAACACTGTAAGCTGACCGCCCCCCTCAGGAGGCTGATGGGTGGAGAACAGACCTTGTTTTTCCTGTGTTAATTCGGTAATTCGATGGTAATTAGATGGGAACTTTGCTAGGTACTATGGGGCTTCCCAGCTGGGGAGAGGGCGGAGGCTGGACTGTCAGGGAATGAATTTTGCAGGCAGAGGGGATGAGGTTTCTAGGAGAAAAAAAAAAAACCCCAGCATCTTGTAAGACCTGGGAAAAAGGCAGGGAGGCCAGTGCAAGAGATGAGCTGGGGAGGAGGCCAAAGGGGAGCTCTTGACCAGAGGGAGTGTTGACTGAAGTGATGCGGGGCTTTGAAGGGAAGTGACCCACCAGGTGTGCTTTTCTAGAAGGGACTGGAGGGAGGATTCCAGGATGTCCCAGCAGAGAGGCATCCACTCACTTGAAGGCAGCAACCTTCTCAAGGGCATGCGCCCTGTTGTCCAGTGACGATTCAAACCACCCGGTTCCCTTCCGCCGCCATTCACTCTCGCCCTTGCCCTGATGCCGGATTAGGACTCTTCACCTGGCTGCTCCTGGTTTGGCCCCTGGCATTGCGTTGGTCTTTGCGAGCTTGCAGGTAACAGGCGAGGTTGACTGCACTTTCAAGAATTCATTTGCACATTGACTCAATAAATATTTATGAAGTGTTTGTGTAGGGCCAGGTGCTGTGCTAGTCATCGCAGGCTACAAAAGGGAGAGCACACGTGTTTACCGATTCCAGTATTTGTTTGGCAGTTCCCAACTTAAAATTGCATGAGGATTACCTGGAAATACACACACACACACACACACACACACACACACACATATGTATGTATACACACACACACACACACACACACACACATATATATATACACATACACACACACACACACACACACACACACACATATATATATATATATATATATATATATATATATATATATATATACATATATATAATTTTTTAAACAATATAGCTGACTGGGCTACTGCCCAGGTTGACGGAATCTGAACGTTTGACAGTATGCTATTGGAAACTTACACTGCATCATTAAAACTCTGCTTCAGGTAATTTTATTGGGTCAGAACCACCCATGCTTAGAGGAATGCTATTTACTTTCCTTTTGCAGAGCAGTTCAGAGAGAGCAAATCCGGAGTCTGGCCACCCTCTGAGGGACCCCAGGCAGGGTCAGTCCTGTTGAATCACACCTGGAGGTCCTCCTGGAGTTGAAGGATTCCCATTCCTTGTTTAAGACTAATTCTCCAAACTGATTAAGTATTTTCAGATGAGAATGAGCTGAGCCATGGACCAGTACTGTGAACACACACACACACACACACACACACACACACACACACACACACACACATTCAGGCAGTATCTGATCTGGAGGAGCCCAGCCCAGATCAACCTGTGTAGTTGAGCATAATCAGCAAGGAGAACAATTAGGCAGCCTGAGCTACATGAAGCCTTCAGACTAGGGCTAACCAACCTCGGAGGCTTAACAATGTTTTTTAGACTGCTCCCCTCATAGAGTAGGAAGCAAAGAGCCCATGAGGCAAGTGACTTGTCCCTCTGATTTCCTGGCTCAGTTAGTGGAGCTTAGGAGAAAGTCAAGATTCTGTCAAGTCCACAGCCTGACTGGGAGAAGGGGTTTCTCAAACTTTAGCTGCCAACCCAATTGCTTGGCGGGGTAGGCAAACACAGATTGGCTGGTCCCAGTCGGGAGACACCACCTGAGTAGGTTGGAATGGAGTCTGACAGTTTACATGTCTAATGTTTCTAGGTATGGCTGATGAGGGATGCCGGGTGGGCCACATCTCAACAACCAAAAGTGGATGAGGATGTGTAGTGAGCACAGGCAGGCTGGGGAGAGGAAAAGGTTAAGGGCAGTGGTTCTCAACCTTCCTAACTCTGTGACCCTTTAATACAGTTCCTCCTGCCGTGATGAGCCCCAGCCATAAAAGTATCTTTACTGATACTTCATATCTGTCATTTTGCTACTCTTAAGAATCATAATATCTGTGTTTTCTGGTGGTCTTAGGTGACCCCTGCAAAAGGATCGGTCGACCCCAAAGGGGTCACAATCCACAGGTTGAGAACAGCTGGTTAAGGAGACACTGGTGTCGTCTTTTCAGGGGTTCTCTGTCTCCTCAAATCTGTGCTTGCCTACCCCGCCAAGCAATTGGGTTGGCATCTAAGGTTTGAGAAACCCCCTCTCCCAGTCAGGCTGTGGACTTGACAGAATCCCGACTTTCTCCTAAGCTCCACGAGCTGAGCCAGGAAATCAGAGGGAGACTCGGGAAGGCAGCGGCATCGTCTCTGCGCATGCACCCCTGCCAAGTCACTTGCCTCATGGGCTCTTTGCTTCCTACTCTATGAGGGGAGCAGTCTGAAAAACTTTTAAGCCTCCGAGGTTTGTTCCATCTCTCTCCTCAGACCTTGGACTTCTTAGATGTTTCCTCATAACATATATAAAACGTGGGCTCTGGCCCATAACCGAGGCCAAAGTTAGCGCTTGCAGGGACTTCTTTGGAGTTGGCATTATGAGGAAGTCAGAGTCAGTCCCTCAGCTCGCACTCTTTGTCTTTATGTCCCCTGTTCAGACTGCAGCAGGACAGGTAGAGCAGACCAGCAGTTCCAGGGGAGCACAAACGGCTGCCTCATCACGAGATTAACCTACAAGCTCCTCAGATCTTTCTGGCTCTGCAGGTACAGGGTGGAGTCGCAGTGAACCAAGCGCCGACGTTGCCGTCCCATCCGTGGAGATTTCCACCTACTTTTACTGTTTTGAACTCCAGACAAGAGAGTTACCAGCCACATGATTTTCTATACTAAAAGCTGGAAAATATTTCCAAGAGCCCCAGGTAGAGCCTGGGGCCTAGAGGCCCCTCCTCCCCAGCCCTTATCTACTCCCTTGTGTACTTAGAATATCTGCAAGGAGTCCTCTCTGCATCCCTTCCAGTAAAGCCTGTACGTGGCTGGCACAGGGAACTCTCCCTGGAGAGGAGATGGGTGAGGCGGTGGACACACTTCCTGAAGCCACAAGAAAGAGGAGGCTGCTGATTCATCAGCAGCTGCTTCCTGGACTTACAATGCCGGGCTGCACTGAAGAGTATTTTTCCAAGGTGATGTGAGCTGTTACAACATTCCTGCTGGTCCCCATCGGCCCTTCCTGTAAGTCAAACCAGAAAGTTGCCCAAACCAGCATTCCTGAGCAGCTGAGCACAGGATTCCAGACACAATGTTCCCAGCATGCCTTTAGATCCCTCTTGGAAGCAGGAGTTCATCTCTTTCTGAGCCTCTGCATGTCATCAGCCAGGGCCAGGGGGTTGTTGGGCAGGCCACAAGAGTCATAAGGAAGCGGTATGTGGCATTAAGTCAGCTGGGAAACACAGGCTTTCGCAGATTCCCCTAACAGGAGGGTTGGCTGAGAAAGGAGCAAGCCCCACGTGTCACTAAGATGCTTTTTATGTTCCTACTCTGCCTTGACTCTTGACTGACACAGAAAGCTGCTGTGACCTATACCTGACCTTCTCGGAGCTATGGCACTGGTTTGGAAGTGCCTGTGTTTTATCTAGGTATCTGTGTGTCTCCGTGCAGAGAGTATGCTGTCTCTGTAGGATAGTGGTTTTCATTTAGAATGGAAAACCTCATGGAAGACAGTGAGAAATGTGCAGGGGAGCAAGGACAAATGCCAGATTTTTCCCGTTCAATGATGCCCTACCCCATAAAAAATGAACATTGAAAAAAAAAAACAGACTCATAAAAGCAGTTCTAAGATGCTTTTGTTTTTGAGACATGGTCTCAAGTAGCCCAGGTTAGCCTTGAGCTGACTATGTGGTCAAAGATGCTCTTGAACTTCTGACCATCCTGCCTCCACTCCTGCAGGGCTGGGATTCTAGGCATGCATTTTAACAGCCAGTTTTATACAGTGCTAGGGATCGAACCCAAGGTCTTTGTTCATGCTAGACAAGTAGGCTACACCACAGTTCCTGGTTCTAGGTACATTATTATTTCCTAGCAAAATAAAAAGCTAATGGGAGTGGAGGATTCTGGGAATAAAGCAAGAGATAGGGGCCTGCTCTTAGACACATTACTTGGACTCTACACTACTCTACTATAAAGTGGAAAATGACCTCTTTCATCTCTCTTTCTCCTCTCTCTCTCCCTCTCCTTCTTTCCCTCCCTCCCTCTCCTGTCCTTGATTGATGCTTTTGGTATCTTCAGCCAGAGAAATCCTAAGCTAAGAGGCCCTACTTTGGGAGATGTCAAGAAGACTCATTGGGTAAAGGTGCTTGTTTTCAATCCTGAAGACCTGAGTTCGATACTGTTGTCCACATGGTATAAGGAGACAACAGATCCCTGAAAGATGCCCTCTGACTTTTACACCCGAGGGAGATATGGTATACACACACACACACTTTTTTTTTTTAAAAAAAGAAATGAAACTTCTAAAAAACACCCTACTTATAAAATTAATTCCTTAGTCATGCTAAAAGAATAACTGAAATTTGTAATGAGAGTTAGAGGTTTACAAGTCGTTCTATTTTTCTCTTCACAGTCTTATCAGGTGGGTGATAATATCCCTACTCCCCAGACATTAAGCACTGTTGGTCTCAAGCGTTTTGTAGAAGAGACATTCGATCTATTGTACCACTTAACTGATGAGGGTGAAGGTTGGGAACAGTGCAGGGTGAATGCCCAGTAAGGTTTTATACCCATGTCTCCTGGCCCCCAAGTTCACAGTCTTTATAGCCCATAGCGTGCACTTGGCAGCTGCTGCTGGCAGTCCCTGAAATCAAGGCCATCTCCAGAAGCACATCCTGGGAATTCCAGCTGGGTGCTAACACTCTGAGAAGGCAGTGAGCCAGAAGGGAGGTTTGTTGAGCCCGTGACTCTGCAGAGCTTATCCACAGCACATGGTGCTCCTCACAGGGCCTGGTCTGGTGCTTTAATGGGGTGCAAGATAAACAGAGAAGCCCCCTTAGGCCATGTCTTATCTTGAGGAGGGTGGTAAAAACTTTAACTCTCTCCTCCCCACCCTTTACTTCCGGGCCATTTCTTCAATGCTTCATCCAAGACTTCATTCCAAACAGCTGTGTATCTGACCTCTGAGAACGCTTCCCCTTTAAATGTAATTGTGTTGAGAATTGCATCTGTAAGCATTATATTTACATCATCCTACCTACCTTTCCCTCTCCTCCTGGCAACTCTTCCCATGTACGTGCACACACACATACCTACCTCACTGAGTCCATTTAGTGTTCCTCTTATGTAGGTGGATGTTTGGGGTTGGCCACTTGGAACTGGAAAACCCATCTCCAGGAGTTTTATCCCTGGAGAAAACTTACTTATCTTCTCTTAGAAGACATTGATCACCTGTAACTCTTCATCTGCCTTGTGAAATTTGCCTCATCCTCACTAGCATCTCAACAGGTGTTGTCAATATGCAGGTATTAAAGGCAACCATTATTATTGAGATTTATGGATGTAGCAGCACTGTCATGTTTAAAAGACCTAGTCTAACAGCAGACGTCCTGGTCCCTCCGGTTCTTACAGTCTTTCTGTTCCCTCTTCTGCAATGTTTCTTGAGTCTTAGGTATAAGGTTGCATTGTAGATATACTTACTGGGCAAGGCACTAATGCCCTGTACTTGACCGTGGTGCATCTCTGTAATGGTTCCCATTGGCTGCAGAAGGAAGCTTCTCCAGTGCAGGCTGGGAGCCACACATACAATACCTTGCTAATTTTCTCCACCAACTCTTTGCATCGGGTCTAAGTTGTAGCTGCAAATGTAGACCACAGGCAACGCTCCCAACGCTGCTCCCCTCTTCTCTTCACAGCCTGCCATCTTTGACTTTGTTTCATCCTTGTTCTCTGGGAGATCAAGAAAACTGAAGAAAACTCTGTGATTCAAAGGTATGCTCTTTGTTTCTGGTACTTGTTGAAATGTGCACCCAAGA
The DNA here is from genome assembly GCF_000001635.26 of Mus musculus. Lineage (NCBI taxonomy): Eukaryota > Metazoa > Chordata > Mammalia > Rodentia > Muridae > Mus > Mus musculus. Next base: position 73,787,980 of record NC_000078.6, on the reverse strand, counting down.
GAGGGAGTTTAGTTTAGCAAGTGACTAGGGCATTATCTCATTTGGTCCTCAAGAGTGTTCTCGCAGGTGATTAGTACTTTTATTTTATACACAAGGAAACTAAGGTCCCCAGTGGTTTCAGTATCCAGTCTCCCCCAGGCCCCGCTGGCAACAGCTGGTAAAAAGCAGAGCCCAGCTAAACCCATTTCTACTTGGAATGTAAATGGATTTTATTGGACCGTAGCTCCTCTGTTCACTGCTAGTCATCCGAGCAAAATTTTCTCACTACTTGAATTCCAGGGATGTGCTGTTGGGCTTTCTGAAGTAATCACGATAATAAAGGGCCTTATTTTTAGTACTTTCCCATTTCTATAGTATAAATATTCCCACCGCCACCGACTTTAAACTAGCATTGAATTCACTAGACATCGACGTGGGAGAAGATGTGCGACTAACCCATGTGGACCAGCCCAGGACCACTGGAAAATGGAGCAAGTGCACACATCGAACCTTTAATACTAAAAACCATGCGTCCCTTCAATCCCAGAAAAGGACTTTCTTTTAACACACGCCTCCCCAAACAGATCTTTACCCTGGAGTTCTGCACGGGTAGGAAGGTGCTTTCACTCTTATTCCTAGAAGTCAAACACCACAAGTAACAAACAAATGGACGTGGACCTCAGGGGTTTCCTAGCATCCATAGAAGGCTAATTCTGCGAACAGAATCCCAAACGACATCTCCTTCACCCTGGGGGCCGAGAGCCCTGGCCGTGTACTTGATTTCCTTGCTGAGAATTAAGTATATACTTGCTGAGCTCCTCAGTGCTGAGCCTAGACTCATGACTGTGTGGTACAGTGTAGCAGCAGGGTTTGGGCATGCGGCCAGTGGAAACATGATGTGGAGCCAACTCCAGGCTCGCCTGGGTCGACAGTGCAATTGTGGTATGTGCTTGCAAAGCCTATTTCAGACTGTGGCATGCTAGTTTCTAAGGGTTGGGAAAGGGTTCTGGTCCACCAATCTCACCCAGAATACAGACTGCACATGCCTTCCGATGACAAACTCCTTGTGTCAGAAGAATGCCCATCAGACATTTGGGTATCTCTTTGAAAATATTCACTTTTAAAATGAACACAAACTCCATTACCCTTATTGTATCCTGATGTGTCCCAGTTCTAAATCCGGGATTTGTATAATTAAGCTAGTCTCTTTTTATATAGCAGGCAGTACAGTACAGTGTGTCAAGCAGCTTTCTATCAACAGGATGAGTACCCCAAGATCAATCAAGTCCTAAAGATGAAAAGCTTATTTTTATTCATATTTTCAGAAGTTCTAGCCCATGCTTTCTTGGCCAGCTGCTTTGGGTCGTATATCACAGCCAAAACACATGGTAGAGGAATCCTGGAAGCAAGGAGCAATGAGAGATGGGAAGGAACTAGAATCCCGATGCCCCCATAAGAGCATCTTATTAATGATCTAGCGTCCTCTCATGGGTCTCACTGCCTTACCTCCCAATGGCACCGACTTAGGGACAAACTCATTGACACATGGGTCTGTGGGGGAGCATTCAAAATTCAAACCACAACGCCAGGCCGAGTGGTCCATGAATGTAGTAGCTGCATCTCAAGAGGAAAGGTGGGAGGACCACAAGCTTGGGCCATATCGTAAGACTCTGTCTCCATGACGATGACAACAGAAAGGTCCAAAATACAGCAGCCAGATAATGTTACAGGAACAAAAGTTGGTCAGGGTCTCTGTAGCATTAAAAAAATAATAACAATAATAGCAACGATTCCTAGCTCATTGAAAATACACTCCAAGGGGTGTCTGTGGGCTCCTGTTAATCACTCAGGAGTCCAGTGTCATCTCTCGTCATTACCACCCACTAAGGAAAAAGACCCTATGCCAGCATGGAATTATTCCCTTTTGCAGCCATTTTTAACACCATTCTGCTCTCTAGATGTCACCTAAGGACTATCCTGAAATTTCCCCCACGCAGATGGTCCTGAGTCACCAGAGGGGCCACTTGCTATTTTAGACTTTAAGGTGGTAGGAACGGGATGCCCACTCAATGGAAACTGTAATTGGAATTCTGGGTTTTGATCTTTTCACAAGCTAGCAGTGTGTAGCATGATATTGTCTTTCGATGCTGAGCCATGGCAGTGAGCAGCACTTGTCAGCCGTGTGGCCCGCCAGTCAGTGCTTTACAGAGTGTGAGCTGTGATGGCCAATAGGTTAGGTGGCTTAAAGGCTCTTTGGACTTAGGATCCACAATTTCAATCTACAATGGACTTACTGGTGACCAGCCCCTTCCTAAGTCAAGCAGTTATAGGTGGTTGTGACATCAGCTGGCTTCTCCTCTGAGGCTCTCCCTAGGTACCTCTCACTTACGTTTTGTGCCTTTTGCTCCTGCCGTCAACCAGATCATTTTCCTGGATCATGATGCAGCGTTGTCTTCCTCCATTGTGGTACCTAGCATGGAATTTACTTTTCTAGACATAGTCAAACCAAAGCAATGTTCAGCGGGCTCTGCCTTGGGGCTCGCTTGAGGCATGATATTTGCCCCTCAGGAGGATGGTGCGCTAATTTTTACTGGGTACCCACAGATTCCTATTGCGTTTTCATTACATCTCACATTTTTAGCAACAATGTCTATCTTGTGCTTGTTGTATCTGTATAGTTTAGAAACAGGCAAATATTAGTGATATTTACTGACTATATTTTTGCTCTAATTATCTTGTTTGTGCTCTCAAGTCTTAAGGTAACCATCTTGGAACACAGGGCCCCCAATGGAGAAGCTAGAGAAAGCACCCAAGGAACTGAAGGGGTCTGCAACCCTATAGGTAGAACAACAATATGAACTAACCAGTACCCCCAGAGCTCGTTTCTCTAGCTGCATATGTAGCAGAAGATGGCCTAGTCAGCCATCACTGGAAAGAGAGGCCCCTTGGTATTGCAAACTTTATATGCCCCAATACAGGGGAATGCCAGGGCCAAGAAGTGGGAGTGGGTGGGTAGGGGAGCAGGGCGGAGGGAGGGTATAGGGAACTTTTGGGATAGCATTTGAAATGTATATAAAGAGAATATCTAATAAAAAGAAATAAATAAAAATAAGTGAATATATATAAAGAAAAAAGGTTACCATCTTCTCCTAACACAAGGAATTCTCTCAGGTCCAAATGAAGCTTATGTTCACTAGTTAGATTTTTTTCCAGTGTAGACTATAATCTGCATTTGTATCTGAAAAAGCTAATTAAGTTAGGACAAGATGGAAGCAGTAATGTAAACGAAGCTGCCTTGCTGTCGAGTCGGTTTGGGTAAAGAATCTAAGTTGGAGGCTGAAGGTGTGACTTGGTGGTGAACAGCACTTGCCGCTCTTACAGAACACTGCTCAGTTCCCATCATCCATATGGGTGGCTCACAGGTAACTCCAGCTCCTGGGAAAGGCATTGCTCTCTTCTGGCCTCTGTAGACAGCTGCACACATATGCACATAAATACATGCAGACCCATGCCCATAAATAAAAAGAACATAAAAGCTTAAAAAATATGTTTAGTGCATGACTCTCTAGGCTCACTGGCTCTTGTATCAGAATCTCCTGGAAGAATATGTATAGTTTGGAGACAAAGTAGTACTTTATTATGCCACTTCCTTTTTGTTTTTAGTTATTGTTATAACTTAAAGCGGCAAGTGTCTGGGAAGGGGGTGGCAAGAGCTTGCTCTCCCGAGGTGCTTTACTAGAATAAAGAGCCACATGACACTGACATGGGCAAGCATGAAAAGACACAGGGCATCATGCCACAGGCAGCATTCTCAGGCCTTCAATGATAAGAGAGTGCATCCTTTTCAAATCCCCAAGAGGAGCCTCCACACCATGGGAATCCTGAAGGAGAGAGTGTAGCATGGCAGGCATCCTGAAGGAGAGTGTAGCATGGCAGGCATCCTGAAGGAGAGTGTAGCATGGCAGGCATCCTGAAGGAGAGAATGTAGCATGGCAGGCATCCTGAAGGTAAAGGGTTTCAAATCCCTGCGACAAAGTGGGTTTCTTATTCTTAGAGGTTTCCCGAGGGAGTGACAGACAGGCTGCTAGGGCCTGGACGGTAAACTTGTCTGAAAGGGGAAAGGATGCAAACCATAGTTCAACATGTTTTCTTGGCATTAACTCTGTGTTGGGGGACAGAGAGAGAGAGAGAGAGAAAGAGAGAGAGAGAGAGAGAGAGAGAGAGAGAGAGAGAATGGAGAAAATTGTAATCTAACAGTTATGATACTGAAGGCTTGAAGTCACAAGTAAGATTAAAGGAAGGAGTACTACTCAGCTATTAAAAAGAATGAATTTATGAAATTCCTAGGCAAATGGAAGGACCTGCAGGGCATCATCCTGAGTGAGGTAACCCAATCACAAAAGAACTCACACAATATGTACTCACTGATAAGTGAATATTAGCCCAGAAACTTAGAATACCCAAGATATAAGATACAATTTGCTAAACACATGAAACTCAAGAAGAATGAAGACCAAAGTGTGGACACTTTGCCCCTTCTTAGAAGTGGGAACAAAACACCCATGGAAGGAGTTACAGAGACACAGTTTGGAGCTGAAACGAAAGGATGGACCATCTAGAGACTGCGATATCCAGGGATCCATCCCATAATCAGCTTCCAAATGCTGACACCATTGCATACACTAGCAAGATTTTGCTGAAAGGACCCAGATATAGCTGTCTCTTGTGAGACTATGCCGGGGCCTAGCAAACACAGAAGTGGATGCTCACAGTCAGCTATTGGATGGATCACAGGGCCCCCAATGGAAGAGCTAGAGAAAGTACCCAAGGAGCTAAAGGGATCTGCAACCCTATAGGTGGAACAACATTATGAACTAATCAGTACCCCCCAGAGCTTGTGACTCTAGCTGCATATGTATCAGAAGATGGCCTAGTCGGCCATCAGTAGAAAGAGAGGCCCATTGGTCGTGCAAACTTTATCTGCCTCAGTACAGGGGAACGCCAAGGCCAAGAAGTAGGAGTGGGTGGGTGGGGGCAGTGGGTGGGGGAGCGTGTGGGGAACTTTTGGGATAGCATTGGAAATGTAAATGAAATAAATACTTAATTAAAAATAAAATTAAAAAATTGTCTTAATCCAAGGAGAGCAGGGTTGTCTTGGGCCTGAAGGATCACCGTCTCGGACTGATCTTTACCTGTTAACTGACACACCCTGACACACCCTGCGTACCGTTGCTCCTTTAACCCACATTTGCCACAAGGAAATGAGTTGAGACCTGGTTACTTAAGTTATTAGAATTCAACTAGAGAAAGTATACCACCTATCCTTGATCAACCAGTCCAGGAATCATCAAAGAAAGGAGAAATGAGCTAGGGTCAGTGACATGTCCCAGTGGGTTCAGGTGTCTGGTGCCAGGCCTGATGGCCTGAGTCTAAGCCTCCAAACCCACATGGTGGAAGGAGAGAACCAACCTCCCCGACCCATCCCATGACTGCCACACTTGCACCATGGAATGCATCATACCTACCCCCCCACCACAATGACAAAATACATAAATGTAACTTTTGGAAGCCTTGTTAGCCTTTCTCCCACTGATCAACATCCTTCTAGTGTTTCAGTAACTAACATTGCCGAAATAATTCTCATCTCACAAATTCTTACCAACATTCATCCGAATGCCTCCTAGCACCCTGTCTCCGGGCTACAGTTCATCGTATCAGCGAGTACCTCACCTTCTTCACTGTCAAGAGCCTTCTCTTAGAGCAATGAGTCTCAACCTTCCTAATGCTGCAACCTTTACCACAGTTCTTCAAGTTGTGGTGACCTCCAATCATGAAGTTATTTTTGTTGCAACTTCATAATTGTAATTTTGCTACTGTTATGAATTGTAATGTAAACATCTAATCTTCAGGATATCTTATATGTGACCTCTGTCAAAAGGCTGTTTGACACCCCCCCCCCGAAAGAGGTTGTGACCCACAAGTTGAGAACTGCAGCCATAGAGGAAGGGCAAGCACCCTGGAGTCCTTTCTCTTCTGGCAACAGCTCTGCTTGCATCTGCTACTGAGGGAGCCTGCCATTCCTTCTTCCCTTTTGCGCATGGGTAAGCATGAGAAATAGGAAAGGCAGCTGGATAAGGGGTGCTGGTGAGTACATGGCTATGGGAATGAGTGATCTGAGTGTGTCTAAAAAAGAATCTTGAGACCGAGAGAGCACAGGGTGCATGTGGAGATGAGATAAGGCATAAAGATTGCCCAGAGGTGGACAAAGAGCAAATCTGACTGGGATTTCAATGGATGACAGGGACGTTATCAGTAAGGGTAGAGAGGCCCATTGAGCACAGCCACCCACTTATTCTTAGCCAGCAGAGCACAAGGCTGGAAAACCTTGAGAGCTCATTCAGGGTATTTTTGGCACTGTCCGGTCAAATGACTGCTAGACTGTCCCTGGTTTCTAAATTTGAAATGTCTCTATAAAGATTCTCACTTCTGGCAACCCACTTGAACACGTCCACACTTGGTCCTAACACAACCTTCCCTTTGTCTCACCCAAATTCTTCTAGCTGCGGCTCAAGCCACTGGAAGAATGAAGCCTCTGTCAGGTAATAACCGCCTTGGTGGCATAAGACAGACAACTGTGGGGATCTGGAAGAGCTATGACATGTGGCAGGGGACATCTAGGGCTGTCTTTTCAGAAGAATCTACAGGCCTGTGGAGGCTCTTTTTACCACAATACATCTCCAGAGAGCTTGCTTTAAAGAGAAGAGGGTAGAGGCTCTGCCATGGCTTCAGGTCCTTGGACATGGCAGGAGTTACTGAATATCTTGGGTATCTTGGCTTCTGGTGGCACAGCATGCTGCATGTGCCCAGTCAGTGCCCAGGATGGGTGTGGCCCTCATGCTAATTGGTCAGAAGTGAACTAAATGAATCTTGTAGCTAAACCTAAAAGGACGACAGAATTCCTATCATGTTGGAGAGAAAAGCCAATTAGGAAGACCATGGGCAATTCTTGGCCTGGTTGTTTTAGATTGAGCTGTATTTTACACTTAAAACTCATCCATATTTGGCATCTGGGCTTGACTCAAAACTCCCCAGAAGGTTTAGTCAACTGAGGAGGCTCTGGGGCCAAGCAGAAGAGTTGAATCCTCTTAAGTTGGTGCTGGCTCAACATCTGTATGAGATGGGCATGAAGTATGTGGGGGTCTGTCCTGCCCACTGTCTGATGGACATTCCAAGCTCCACAGTGCAGCTGGTAGTAACAATAGCTAACACAGAGCACATCCAGTGTCCTTGTACTAACTAGATGCTTTCCATCTGCCCCTGAGGCAGTAACACAAGGCAGGCAGCCACTGTCATTTGTGTCATTTGTACTTCACTGACAAGAACACTAAAACTGAGGAACAATTTCCTCTGCTTAAGAACACTGGGTGAGTGTGGGCTCACCCCATATGTGTGTACCCCACTAAGCATGCTCTCTCAACTTGGGGGCCTCTTACCTCACACGGCTGAGAGAAGTGGCTCTCTTAGATAGTCTATGTTGGGGCAGGAGCCCATAGGGCGATAACAGAGGCAGACATACATGGGAAAGGTGGCTGACTTTTATGAGCTCCAGAGGAACCTTCAGAATAAGCACACAAATGATTTTAAGTCATTTTTGATTGGAAAACTGGCTCTGAAAGCCAAGTGTGGGGGAGAAGATAGGGGGAGACAGGAGAAGAGAAAGACAACTGACCAGGACTAGGGGTGGGATGGATATAGGATGAAGCCCAGGGGCACCCTCAGCTTTGGTTTGAATCCAATACAGGGAGAAAGGAAGACAACGGAGTTCTGTTCACAGCTGTGCTCTGGTTTGTTCCCGCCAACCTGCAACCCAGCCCAGAGGAACCTGTGACCACAGGGCTCATTTCCAGGAGAACCTGTGACGAGCAGGCTCATTTCCTGAAATGTCTGACTTGGATCAGACTCTTATCTTCAGATGATATGAAAGGAAGAATTATATGACCCAGTGTGCCCACAAAGCCAGGGCATCACGGCCTCTGTTTGCTGTAAGTCAACACTGCCAGATGAAGCAATCCGGATAGCCAAGACTAAATAAGGGGAAAGGTCTTGGCTGCTGCCTTGGGAAATGGTGAAGGATAAATGTGTGCCTGGAATATTGAAGTCACTGCACACCCAATGAAAACCAACACGTGGCAGACACAGTGTTTCCTGCTCTTCTCCTTGCAGGCAAGTCACACGGGATTTGTGGCTATAAATGTGCAGCTGCCACCACCAGCTGCCTGGTGGCTGTACACACCTACCTGCTTCTCGCTGCAGCTGTGGCTTTTGCTCCAGCCCCAGTCAGTGAGAAGGAGGCTTGGAGTTACCAAAAGACAGACAGACCTCCGGGAGGAGGAGAGGATTGTAAACTCCTAAGGCTCAGAGGTTAGCCCAGGGGATTCGAGTGGAGTTTATGGGACCCAGTGTGACCCAGACTATTTCCTCTTTCTCTCCTTTTCTGGACAATGAGGAAACTGAAGTCACTATTGCGTCACCTGGGTCTGCCCCAGTTCCCTGAATCAGGCGAGAAGCACCGCCCTTGATTGCAGATTGAGCCATCTCCCCATCAGATCTACAGTTCTGCACAGGGGCAAGGATGACAGGGCTGAGGATGACTAAGGCCTTCCTGCAGACTGGCAGCTTATTTCCTGCTCCTGTGAACCCCAGACTACACCCTTTTAACTGCTCTCAGAACCCCACAAAGGTTAGGGAAATGGGATTGATTTTAAATGGAAAGCCTTATGCATTTGGGCTAAAAGCAAGGATTCTGGAAATAAAATGGCTTGGGTCCTATCTTGGCCCTAATGCTTTTGTTGTGTGACTTGTGTGGACAAGCTATTTAAAAAAAAAAAAAAACACTCCGCGCTCCAGTTTCTCCATCTGTATAATGAAAATGGGAGTACACAATTCATAGGAGCATTGAATAAGTAAATATGCTTGAAATTTGTACGACTGATTTTAAAACAAGCATAATGATCAAGAATCCCCAAGTCAGAAAGAGTTCCAATCTTTCCCAGCAGACTGCAGGGTTAGAATGTAAAGCTTCAGGCTGTATATCTAGGTCCACCCCTTAACAAGATCAAGACTTTTGCAAACCAATAACCTCAAGCTCTTGCAGGATGTAAGATGTACTGTATTTACTCCTGCCTGCTACCCAGACATGGCATCACAAGCTACTGACCTGTGCCAGACAAATCTTCAGGAAGGCCGATAGCTTTCCTATTAATGCAGAAATATCGTTTTCACCCTGGAATGCCCAAAAGAACTGATGATGGAGACTGTGGTACTGCTCAGCTATCTCCTAATTCCTCTAGGCCACTGGTATCTTTAGGGATGCCCCAATCTGGCCAATCAAATGGCAAGAGAGGTTGCAAATGTTCCTCTGAGGAGGTGGTTAAGAAGCAAACGAGGACCTCCTCCATCTTTTCTTCTTGCTCTGTGGACCTTAGGAATTCTACTTTCTTGATGGCACAGGTAGAAGATAGAGAGGGCCATGGGCATGTACTGTATGTGAAGGATAAGTGGATGTTTTGAAGAGCTACTAAGATTCCCAGGATCAGCCTGCTACAGCAATACCCAGAAGTCACTGCACTGATTCAGAGCAGACATGAATGAATGAGACTGACCACACCCTCCTCAGGGATACAAAATGTTCTGCCAGTACCTTCTCTCAGGAGTTTGCCTACAGTCCTGAGTTCTAATAACTGTGAAAAGCTTTTTACTTTGATTAGAAACCTATCCTCTGAGTCAGGGAGAGGACAAATCACTCTTCTCACAAAATTTCCTTTTGCTACAAAAATGCCTTTATTTTCAGCCAGATAAAACTTTTCAACTGTATATATGGTTACACACGAAAAGGTACACCTTTGTCGTCAGCCTTGTTTGCAAGGCCCATTGTTAATTATTAATGTGTATATCAAACAACCTTCTTTGTCTCTGAAAACATAACTTAAATAGACTGACTGGAGGATCCGCCACACACGTGTTCATGGATGGGAACAGTGCAGAGTTCTTCACCAACGAGTCAGCCCGAGATGAAGTATGTGCGGGTGATTCGCTTCCACCAGTCCTCGGGTGGCATGCAACAGAAGCCTGCCTGCTGACCGCACAACTGTGGTGGTGGCCCTTCTATGAACAGGAGACAAAGAAGACAGACCTATGCAATGTGGAGAGGACTTTCCCAAAACGTGAACACCATTGGGTGGACCCCAGGATGTGTAAAAGCGTCATGACTCTACTGTGTACGCTACTGAAGATTATGGCACCTTTTTATTTGACACTCAATAAATATCTAGTTACTGAAAGGAAGAGGAAGAGACTCAAGACACTGACGGTTGTCGTGGTGTCCAACCTCCGCTCTCAACACTGGGTTTAGGTTGGGAGCTTGAAGGACGCCCATCTGCAGTTTCTTCAAAGCGCATCCTTCTACTTAGAATGCCGTTCTTTTCCCTAGAGAGACTTCTTCATCAACATTTAATCTTTTGTAGACTGAAATATTGGCTTAAAGAAGAGTGTAGAGTGCTCCACAGAAAGTAGATTTGTCTCTTGAAGTTAAAAAAAAAAAGGAAGCCTGTTTGGCTTATAATCCCTAGGATCTCCTGTATCCTTCCCAGCATCTCTTCCTTTGGCTTCTGTCCTTTCCTCCAAGCCTGAAAGAGCCCTGGAGACTCATGGGTTGAGCAGTGCACATCTTTGTAACATCTTATCTCAGTATCGATTACTGAAATGTACCATGGCTCCTGGGGACTTGAGAGAGCAGCTCTCTTGAGGCTCCGCCCTTTGCAGAGTTGTGAACATTTTGCTCCATGAAGGTGAAGCTGGTGTTCTAAGGCGGATGCTAGGGAATTCCCACAGAAGAAATTCCTGGAGAAATCCACCTTCCCCTTTGGTTCTGACTCCCCATAAGGCTACAGTTGCAATTCCGGTGACACATAGGAAAAGTTTCTAAACTCATCCTGGTTAATCATAGGAAGATGTCCCTCATCAATCGGAGTTAAGACGGGCTCTTCTTTTATAAAGTCTGGGTCAAAATTGCTGACATCTTCTCGGGATTTCTGTTAAAGAAAAATGGAAACTGTGGTCAGCTTGCATGTGCTTGGGGCTTTGCTCTCTTGCATGGGACTCAGCCCATTCTCAAGAGTTTGGAGATCTGGCCTGCATCCTTGGTCAGGGGCAGTATTTCTGACTCTGATATCCATGATTAAGCGATGCTTCATGGCCACTCCACCACGTGTATTACTATGGCCTTTGCCAACTGCCAAGTTACTCATCCCATGCCCTGCCCTCTAGTCACTGTGCCCTGGAAGTGGAACAGCCTTGAACTGTAAGGCTAAAGAGTTAACATGGCCACCCAGACTTGCTTATTACCCTCTTGCCCATTAGCCTCCATTTCACTGAGGTGTGGTTTCCCAGCAGGCCTTGCTGAGGGGCACGCCCACTCAACATCTGGCCAGAGGTTGAATAAACTCATTCTCAGCCCACTTAGTGTTTGCACACATTTTGCACATGTGAGAAGAGGTTCTCGGGTTGTTTTACCACGGTGCTGCCAGGCTTAGAGCAAAAGTGTATAACCTGTTACTGGTCAGAAACAATACACCCCACTGGGCTAGAGCTGGTGGGATCCCTCTGGCTGCTGGACATCCAAAGTTTAATAGGCTGGCACAGACTAAGCTCACTCTGTTTGAAAGAACTGGGCAAATGAAATCTTTATAAGCATACTAAGGAGGTCTGTTTCTTTCTTTTCAACCATTGTGAGAGATCCCACTCCTCTTATCTGATTCAAGGACGCTTCTCCTCCGCCTTGTCTCAGACCTTGTCTCCTCCCAATAGTCTTGATCTATTTTTAGCCTGCCTTCTCTGGAACCCTTGATGCTTATAAGTACAGCTTGGCTCGATTACTGTGAGGTGGGCCACTCTCAAGCTTGGTGGCTTAGATTGCTACCGTTGTTATCCTCTGCATTTCTCCAAAGGGGCTCTGCCTGTCTGGCCTGAGTCCTCTATCACTGTAGCAGTGACAAGCTGTGCAGGTCAAGAAGCCAGGCTCAGTGAAGGAGCATCTAGCATCTTCTCTACTATCTTAAGGCCTGGGAGAGGCACAAATGGTGCCCCAAGAACAGGAGAAAACTGGCTAGGAAGAATGACATCAATTAGTTAAATTCTTCTAGGGATATTTAAAGCAGCTTACGTGTATTAGCTACTGGGAAATTTTAATTTAGTTTCAGGGAGGGTAGAGCTAGCACAAGTGAGAGGTGAAAACTTTGTGATAAATAGTCAACACATGGAGAGACATTGTCTCAGGGACAACCAGCCCATCTCTCTGTGCAGCAAGGGACAGCCAACCTTGACTCTGTCATTCCATAGGCGACACCAGCTTTTCCTTGGACTTTGGTCATCTGAAGAAAAAGGGAGAGAATCTTTTACAGCGGCACTCACGATTCTAGGTCGGAAAGGCGGCTCTAACTGGCGATGGTTCAACTGGGCCCAGTCGATTTCCTTAAAGAAAGGGTGTCTCAGGATCTCATGCTCTCCTCCCTGAGTCAGGCTGCCCAAGCGCATGGTGGGGTTCTTGGTCATGAACTATGACGGTGCAAGAAAGAGAGAGAGAGAAAGACCGTCATTCATTCATTCATTCATTCATTCATTCATTCATATGCAGCCGTCTCACAGGACAGCAGGCAGCAGCCCTGGCAAAGGACCTCCTGGGAGGTTTTTTGGCTGCGCTTGCTTCCCTAGCTGGATTTTCCATCCTGGGCAGTATGAATCATGCCTTAATGTCGAGACTGCCTGAGTGGATTTTTGGCCTTCCCCACTGCCATTTCAGGCATGGCCACTAAAAGAAGGCTGAAGGGTCCAATTTTCTTTTCTGTAAATACTCAGTATTTTTCTTTCCTCTCTAGAGAAAGGCAACTCCTTGTGAACCAGTGCGCCTTTCCCTGGCATGGCAGCTGTGGACAGCAGGTAGAGTCTGACTAGGGCTGCTTTTAGGAACAGCTGGGACATTGTTCTGTCGGCTGCACAGCTGGCCAGGGTTCCCCATTGCTCCTGAAACCACAGAGAAGAGTGAAAGCCATTGTTGTTGACATCTCTATAAAATGTCAGCAGGGGTGAAACACTCTAGAAACTTCTGTGCCCAGCTTTAGGAGAAATGAAAGTTGGTTGCTTGTCCTTCTGTGGCTAAGCTATGAGAGTTTGAGATGAACCTTTGCTGCTATCAAGATGCCCCTCTTGCAGCTTGGAATCTGTTTCTGGAGTGAGAACGTGTGACTTACAGAGGCCAGAGCTAAAACAAAATCCCAATACTCAAGTGCTGCTCATAAATATTCCAAATATTCCATCTTCATGTAGATTGGAAGACACTGCTTGTGCTCAGCTCCTAGGCATTTTGGGCTAACTTCCCATTTTATAAGCGGACTCCATGTTTTGATCATTTCCCAATGAAGGGCTCAGGATAATTCACTTTTTAGGGCCAGTATAATAATTTTAATTTCAAATGATTTTTCCATTAAAAAATAAAAGCTAAATGTGAATAAAGAGATGTGTTTGGGTTGGGCATGGTGGTATCACCTGTCTGTGATCCCTTTTGGAGGCTGAGGCAGGAGAATGGTGAATGCTAAGTCAGCCTGGGCTGTAATGTAAGGCCTTGTCTCAGAAAACAAAGCAATAAAACCAGGTAACAGCATCGTGGCTATGGTTTAGTGGGAGAGTGCTTACCTAGCACAGAGAGGAGCCCAATTCTATCCCAGAATCATGGGAAACCAACAAGGCAAAAGGTTACTGTGGTTATAAGTAAATCAAGTTACTTTAAGTTTCTTTGTGCTTCTTCCAAACTGAAACTCAGGGCCATGTGTGACAGAGATGAGTACCCTACCTCTGAGCCACACCTCCGGACTCAAAATCAAGTTATCCGTAAAGAGACTAATGACAACTTTTGACAGTCACCAAATATCCTTTCCATGTTTGACTTGTGAACATAAAACCAAAGTAATTCTGTGTTTATGGAAACTGTTTGGAGCTGAATTTACTGTGAACTTTTAATGATATTTTTTTTTTCCAAAGTCAATCTCGTTGCTGATGAAGACACAGAAGACAGTGACACCTGGGTCACGCCAGGAAGCCAGAGCTATGAAGGCCTCAGGGTTGGGTCATCCGAGAAGGGTCATGCTAAAGGAAAAGACAGCGACATGCCTCAGCAAACAGCAATCCCACAGTATCTACTTTACAAAACGTTTAAAAAATGTCAAAGGGGAACCAGTAAGAATGAAGACTCTGAAGAGATTTAATGGCTTCTCCTTTCTACAAGTGACAAACAAGTAGAGTCTCTAGCATGCTGGATTTGAGAGTAGGACTCAGAATAAAATAAGCATTCAAACAGACACAGGTCCAATCACAGCTGTTCATACTCCAGTTATTAATTGTAAGGTACAATCCCTGATGGATGGGGATCTGCAATTTTAAGAACATTAACAACTAATAATGAAATTGGAAAAACAAAAACAAAAACAAAAGAAAAGAAAACTTGAGGAAAAAAAAAAAGGACCATAGAAAGAGACCCAGATGGCTTGTGGGAAACTCCGAGATCTGCCAGGGATGGGAGCAGAGGATTTCTTGTGAATGTGTGATTGTAACTTGTTCCTGTAGGAAAGAGGGACAGCACCGGACTCCAGATGCCTGTGTGGCAGAAACATTGTTGTCTGACGCTGCTCATTGCCCCCCTGCCCCTGCCCCTGCCCCTGCCCCTGCCCCTGCCCCTGCCCCTGCCCCGAGCATCCACGGGGCAGAAGCATTGCCTTAGGTGGAACAGACAAATCACAGTGGCGACTTTTCTGAAGAGCACACTTCTAGAACTGGACCAGGATGAGTCACGATTGGTAGACACTTCCTCTTGGGGTTCTGGTCAAACTTTTTGAGTAATCTTGATTTAATGTTTTTAAAGATATATTTCATCTCTAATTATGTGCATGTGTGTTTATCTCTGCGTGGCTCAGTGTTCATGAGTTCAGGAGCCAGCGGAGGTCAGAGGCATCAGATACCCCGGAGCTACAGTTGCAGGTGGTTGTGGGCAGCCTACATAGGTGCTGTGAACATGGGTACACACTCTTAACTGCTGAGCCAGCTCTCCAGCGCCAGAACCTGGGTTTTTTAACACCTAGGTTTGAGCTTTTTAGATACAATCATCTTCCACATAACAAGATCTGGACAACCCAGTCTGATAAGAGTAACTCTCACCTATAATCCAAGAAGTTTCTTTTTTGCAATGATAGAGACTATTCTAAAGGTCCACAACTGGTCAAAATATAGAGATCGACTAACCATGCCCAGTATCCAACCCCAATGCATCCACAATACAAGCCCTGTACAGAAGGCTCAGGGACAATCATGGAAGAGGAGACAGAAAGAGTGTAAGAATCAGACAAGTAGGATGCCTTCTACAAGACAGTTTCTTCTAGACAGGCATTGTCTAAACAAGACATGCATAGTAACAATACCACCGGAAATGCCAAAGGGGATGGAAATTCACAAGGCCTCACCTCTAGATGAGAGATATAGGCAGACAATGGCTACACAGGGAGGAAAATGATTATTCTCCAGGGATGAGAATCCCTTATACAACCCTAACCCTAACCCTAACCCTAACCTAACCCTAACCCTAACCCTAACCCTAACCCTAACCCTAGCCCAATACACATGTACATGAGACAGAACTAAATGGACCAAATAGGTACTCTGTGTGTGTGTGTGTGTATAACAATATTAATTTTAAAAAGTCATAAATGTGAGTGGGAATGTGGGGGCTATGGGAGGATTTGGAGGTGGAAAGGAAGGGATTAAATGATGCAAACATGACACTTAAAAACTATTAAAAAATAATTCCAATTAAGTTAAAAGAGGACAAGCCTCTATTCCACTTACAAAGTCTATATAGGATCTAGTGAATGCAAGGCAGTGTACTAAACTTCGGAGTGTGCAGATAACAAAGGTATTACCATTGCATCAAGGGGTAAGTCTTTGATGCAAACTACAACACACAACAGGATGCGCTGGAAAGAAACATGTAAATCACTGTGAGAGCCTGGAGGATGATCGAGTAAACAGCACTGGGGCAGGCCAGTGAGTGCCATGGAGGAGCTGGCGTTTGATGAAATGAAGTAGGATCCATGTAGGAAGAAGACAATCATGCCTGTCCCATCGTTAGTACACACACTCGGATACATATGAGCACCTGGGGTACCAACAGAAGGACATATAGTCGGGACAGCTGCCACATGAAGATGGCAGGGCAAGTGTGTGGACAGTGAGCCTGACCTACCCAATGTGTGTGAGGAGGCAGGAAGAGTGGCCACAGTACCATGAATAAGTAAGAAATTGGGGAAGGGAGCACAGTCAGATGGGAGTGGGGAGCACGGTCAGAGGCTGAGACAGCTGAAATGACAGGCAAGTTCAGAAACTACAGTGCTGTAATGAAGAGGAAGGGAGAGTTGGAAACAAGTGCCAGAAGGTTTTAAAGAATAAACAAGTCTAGGGCTAAGTGAACTGGTAGAGTCTAAGATCAGAGCATCTTCCCAGGCTGTCTGATGGAGCTGTGCAAGGGAGTACCAGAGTCAGGTCTTCCAGCATGAACGGCAGCATCAACAGTAGTAGCCAGGGCAACAAATACAAAAACAAGTATTCCTTAAGATTATGCAAAAAGTCAGAATCAAAATGGAGTCACTTGTGTCAAACCTTAACAAAGCTGGGAGATTGTGAAGGAGGGGAGGCATGCATGGACATCTGATGACAAGAACTGTGACAGAAGACTCTGCTAGAAGCACATCTCTTTGCACACAGGCCACACAGCCTTACACAGAAAACACTTCTGCAAGGCTGTCTGCCCAACAAGTGCTTCTAGTTTTGTTAACATCTTTGCTATTGATTATAAAGCCTGGGGTTGCGGTTTATGTAATGCTCCTCATTTGGCCTTCAAGAATTCCCCCTTAGTGTCACCCTCCCACAATATGTTCATGGTTTACATATTGGCATGCATAACATCACTGCCATGCCAGATCCTGACTAAGCATATGAATCTTTGGAGAACCTCTGTTTATTGTTTGGTTTAATTAAGGGTTTTAACATCTTGCCAAATCTGGATGATTGACATGCTCAGTTTTGTATCTGAGATATAAAGCACCCACACAGAGACAACTAAGCCTGTTTCCATGGGGTGCAGGCTGGGGTCAGATCTCTCAGTGATATGTGGGGGTAAAGGGTGGAAGCTGGGAAGGCAGGCAAGAAAATAATTTTTAATTATTTATCATTTAGAAATAATAAATAATTCATTTAACTTATTCATTTAAATGCAGAATTACCTGAAGGCCACGTTTGGATATGGGATACCTTCAACACTAAGTTTTTACTCCTTCAGAGGAGTGGCCTGGGTTTGATCAATGATGGACATGGGATTCCCATGTGGCCATGGCATCCCCGGGTGATTTTATATATATGGCTACCCCCTATTGTCTCATGTGGGGCCGGCATTACTTGTCAACTTTCATGGCTTCTGGAATAGAGGAAGAAGAAATTTCTACCTGGGCATGATGACTCGTGCCAATAATTCCTAGCACTCAGGAGGCCTAGGCAGGAGGACAGTCCCAAGTTTGAGGCTAACCTGGGCTACCAAATACCAATAAGGCTCTGAGAGAGAGAGAGTGGGGGGAAGGTATATGTATGTGTGTGTGTGGAATCTAAGGACAGGAGACGGAAACTAGACACAAAGAAGCCAGAAGCTCTAGAGGGCTGACTGTGAAGACAGGAACCACTGTAAGGAGGAGGTAATGGGGTGGCACTATGGGATAAGACTTTGGGGGGGGGGGAGTGGATCATAGCCCCTATGTAACTACTCTCTCCAAACATGCAGAGCTGGAGAGTTAAGAAGATGCTATCAGTCCTGGGTCTACCATGGGTCACAGCACACATTCTGCAGGAGGCAGAGCTGGAGGCTGGAGGGGTTGCTATCCTGGCCTGCAAACAGTTTTCACTGGAAACCCTGGTCCTCTGCTGCGACAGCCCGAATGCTTTTTGCAGAATATGTCCTCAATTTGTCCATGTCTCTAATGGACTCAAATGTTAACTCAAGTGAACAGTCCACATCTAAGGTCATTCTTAAAATATACCTTACCTCCACTGACCTCTCTGACGAAGGTCCAAACGGGAAAGCTTGCCAAGAAGGCAAAGCATGTGGCTGCGGGAGACTCTCTGATCAGGCACATCTACCGAAGGAAGTAGATGGTTCATAGGGCCAACAAAAGCACTTGACAAGCTGGGGAGAGGAAGGGAGGGGCCTAGGAGACCTGGTTGCATCCCAAATGTGAGTCTCACTACAGAGGGAGAGCAGGAAGGAGACAGGTGGGTGGCTCAGACCCACCCTGCATCCCCCCCCCTCCAAGGAAAGCTGATGTAGAGGAAAGCTGAAGGAACCAGAAGCCCACCTGGCTCTGAGACTGGGAGGCTCCCAGGCCATCGACAAATCCACAGGGAGGGTGGCACCATAGTGAGGTGTACTGGATGATGCTGGCCAGGTTTGATAAGGCATGTCCCGAGAGAACACCCACAGGGCAGGAAGGGTACTGGCAGCAGGCTGAATACATACACGTATGTGGAGGTGTGAGTGTGCAGCTCTTCTACACGACAGAGCTTAAACTCCCCTGTATGATGACGAGTCCCGAGACAACAGGATCCACTTTGAAATCTAAGCAGTGTCAAGAATTATTCATCCTCTTTCAAAATGCCGGACTTCTTAGGAAGAAGACTAGTTATATAAACGGAGCAATTAGACAATAAGGTTTTCTCCCAGGAGTCAGAAAACACTGTGCCTTCTGGTTAATAGTTGGATCTGGCTGTTGGGCAAACAGAATGACCTTCTCCTTTCATTTCATTTCAGACTTTAAACAAAAGGCAGACAGACTTGGCAGCTCTTGCTGCCAGGCCAGAAAGGAAGGAAATCGAGCCACAAGACTCTCCTATCAGTATTCCAGGGAGCCACTCCAAAATGGGACGAAGGCATCTCATGGCTCTAGAGAGAGTTCTAGGGAAGGAAGACAGAGAAAGAACACAGGATTCAAAACAGAGGCTGGCTCTCTGCTGCGATGGCCAACCTCATTATGGTCGCATAGCCTGAAGGCCACCCAGAGGCTGACAAAATGTGCCCTGTGTGTGTACACTGCAGGCACATGCCTTCTGCTTCTGGCCCTAGAAGAGTCTGACCCAGTTGGGAAGTATGGCTGCCAACTTTGTCATTTCACTTCCCTTCATGGTGGTGAAGCAGCATGGGGACATACAATGTGGAATGACCTGTGCCCAAACCACTCTCCACCCCAGAGCTGTGGTCACAGAGGAACAGGCTGTGTGTGCGAGTTTGCAGACGAGGAGGCAGGAGAGAGGATAGACACTAAGGTGACCTGGTGTTGATGTTAGTTTTGCACAGGACAAGGCAGAGGCAGATGTCTGCCTGAGATGACGCTGATGACAATCCACAGAGAAGGATGAGAGGCAGAAGGATGGAGAGGCCACAGAATGGACTCTCAGAATGTCTCTGGGGAAGCCGGCTCCAGCGCTTAAAGAGTAGGCTTTCACGCTGGCTGCAGATGCTGCTATAGAATACTGGGTGAGCCAGAAGGGAGTCACTCTGGCTTGCTCACATTGGACCAGTTTTACTAGCAAGACTGGGACTAGCAATTCACAGATATATGGTGAAGGACAGCCCTGCCAGGTGTCCATACTTGTTTAGGTAAGGGCAGCTGCAGGAGGGGAGAGCATGGAGAAAAGAAAGCAGAGTTGCTGCATTGCTATTGCTTAGAGAGTGGCAGACATTTTTATACAGGCATACTAGCATGTTTACTACACCTGGCAATGAGTTAAATGCTTCAAGTTCATAACACCATAACCCCTAGAACACCTGTAGTTATTATCCCTATCTTATGGATTATTGTAGAGGAAATCTCTTATATACCGAATGGCTGCATCACTTGTCAATTAAAAACAAACAAACAACAAGCTTGTGGTCTATAGGAAAGGGTAGAATAGAAGGTGGGACATCTGGTGGGCAGAAGGATTCTGGGATAAGAGTCAGGCCTGGGAGGAGTTACCAGGGTACACGGTGGAGGACAGAAGCAGGGGACTGAGCGAAGGTAACCAGCCACGTGGCAGAACTTAGAATAGAATAACAGGATGATCAATTTATGAGCCCATCGAGGAACAGCCAAAGCTTATGACCAAGGTATTTGTAAATATAACTTGAGTCTTAAAGTCATTATTTTGGGAGCTTGGGAATGGGAAGGAAAACTCTCACTTTTACAGTTGTAAAACCGAGGAAGAGGCCCATGTGTAATCTGTCCATATGGTCTGGAAGTGGTAGAGTGGGGAATTCATAACCAGGCACACGTGACACCGGAAACCTTTGCTCTGGATCACTGTTGCACCTCTTCTGGAGGCAACCAGAGGTCTCCCGTGGATTCCGGATTGGAGAGGAGTGTGCGGATTGGTAGGAATCACGGCCTAACCCTTGAACATCACAAATGGCAATTGACAGGGCTTGGTATGTAACCTCTCTGGGTCCACATGGCACCCTCTCACTGCTACCGATGAAGTAGCTGAGGTGTGTACCATGAGCAGGTTCGATGAGAGAGGAAAGCAAAGCCATTGCTTTTCTATGAACCTGACGCATCTTTGAGTCTAAACACCTGATTTTATTACAAGCCACGCAAGGCTGATGTGTTAGAAGTGAAAAAGTTTGTGCTCATGCTTTCAAACGCTGAAGGCTGTTGCCCAGTCAGGCAGCTTAGGTGGGAGACGTAAGCACACTCAGGGGGATGGAGGAGGGAACTTATCATAAGGAAAGGCAAAATAAGTTCTTAAAGACAGATACCCCCTCCTTTTCTCTTTTCTTCCTCTCCTTCCCTTCCTTCTTTGCCATTAAATGATGGAAGAGCTTTTGCTGGGAACGGAACTTTCATTGGAGATGTCTGAAGCAGAAATGGATGGGAGGCAAGGCTTGCATCCTATGGTTGGTGTCAATATTAAAGTCCATAACCTTCACCTTTCTTCCTACACTTGTCATTGGCATTCTGGAAGAAAGGAGCTGGCACTGTGAACCTGAGTATATATCCTCAGCTGCAAATGCTATTTTCTCTATGCAAATGCTGTTTTCTCTTTGGGTGAGACCTTTATTTTATCAAGAAAGAAAGAAAGAAAGAGAGAGAGAGAGAGAGCAGGAGATAGAGATAAAGAGAGAGAGGGAGGGAGAGAGAGGAAGGAAGGAAGGAAGAAAGAAAGAAAAAAGAAAGAAAGAAAGAAAGAAAGAAAGGAAGGAAGGAAGGAAGGAAGGAAGGAAGGAAGGAAGAAAGAGAAAGAAAGAGCAAGTACTCTGATACAGCAAAATTCCCAACCTTGTGGCTGAAGGAATGGCCCCCGAGGTAACGCCTTGCCTGGCTGGTTACAACTGACTGGCCTACCAGGATTTTCGGAGAACAATCCCCAGAGGCACAGTGCACTCTGTTTCATTTTTCTGTTATCAAAATCCAGTACAATCAGTGCCCCGTGTCCTTCCTGTCCCCACCACAGGGCAGGAACTGTGCTCGATCTGCAGCAGAATGTTGGCTGTGCCCCCAGCCTGCGATGGCCATCAGAACCCAGCAGCCTCTGCATGCACGCTGCTGATCCCTCGGGGTGGCCAGCACTCTGCCTGGCCTGTGTTTCATATACACAGCTTTTCCTGAACCCCAGACCACCTTGGGAACTTCACTCAGGCCATGTGTAGGGTGGGACAAATATAGGTCAGAGGTGTCTCAGGTGGAACCCCAAGTCATGTGTTTGTACTTACGCGTACTATCCATGTTGGCCAATGCTCCAGGAGCCAGGGTCAAACATGGTGACCCCTGAGGCAGACTCTACCACTCCCGGGTAACTTTCTTATATTTTTATTAGATTTTTTTCATTCAACATATTTGATCATATTCTTCTCCTCCCCCAACTCTTCTCAGCCACCTCCCCATCTCCCTACCCACTCACTTTTAGGTTCTTTATCTTTCAAGTGTGCAAGAAAAAGGAGGCTCCCTGCTGCTGCTATCCCAAGTCACACAAACGTTTCTGTTTGGGTGTCATCCTTAAGAGTGGCTACTGTAAAGAAGACAGTGTTTGAGGAGGCTTTTCTGTCAGTACTCTCCTTGATTGTGTGTGTGTGTGTGTGTGTGTGTGTGTGTGTGTGTAAAATCTTTGGTATCCAAACCACAGCTAACAATCAACTGCAAAAAAAAAAAAAAAAAAAAAAAAAAAAAATCAGATCTCTGGTAGCTGGCAAAGAATGTGTACAGGAGACGATTCCTGCTTCCTTCAGGATTTTCCCATCTTAGAAAGTGCTTCTGAGTGGGGAGGCTGGTTTAGGAAAGTCACCCAGAGTCCGCACTCTCACGCCCCGGAACCTTTGATAGGTTTATTTTCCTAGGTGGAGAGCTGGAGGGGGAGATTAAAGAGACCTGTGGTGTGAAAAATCCAGCTGGAAACAACAAGAGGGAGACAGGAAGTCGTTCACACAACTTCCTGCAAATACAATCCAAGAAGCCCTGTTCTCAGGAAATGAACGTTCTATGAAGAAGAAGGAAGATCCCGCCAGAAGCTGCCATGAGAGGCTGCAGACAGATCATTTCCTCCTTTAGAAACTCCAGTCCTGAAGAAGGGCTTGTCTGTCGGCACGCTAACCACCTCTCTTTTGGGGCAGCCATTTTTAGGATGTTCTGTTCCCCTTAACAGTATATGAAAACTCACCCTGGTGGCCTGGGACTGGAGTCCCTGTAAGCTGTTAGCCCCACCTTCCCTCCTTCTCCTCTCCTGGCTGATCTCCTTTTAGCCACCCCCTTGAGCTGTCCAACCTCCATCAAGAGAGGCGTGGGAAAGGGAGATGGTAACTGTCCCTGCGCCCCAGACAGCTTCCTGTCCACAGACAGGGCCTCAGTCATGGCTGGGGAGGGCACCAGAATTCACAGTGGTTCTCTTTGTAGCAGGGGCCTGCAGGGATTCAGCACACAAAGCACGGGTGGTGAAATCTGATCATTTTCAGCGACAGATAAACCCACATGTGTACATACGCTGTCATTTCTACAAAGCTCGGGAACAAAAGCTCTTGATAAGCTCCTGCCGATGCCAAGACTATAATGCTTCCAGAACTGGCAAGAGGTGACTCAGGAGAAGCTAAGTCCTTTCAGCACTTAGCTAACACCTGTGTGAGCTCAGCGGCAAGATGCTGACCTCATCGGAGTTAGTTAGCATGCAGCCAGGAGATCCCTCACAGCTGCTGACTCTGTACCTCTGAGCTGGGCAACCTCCCTTCTAAGTTCTGGGGCTCCTTGAGGACATCCTCCAGCCTTCCTTTGTGGAGGTAAATAAGCAAATCGCAGGTACACCTTCAAAGTTCAATGCAAACTATGCGTTTTTCCATATACATCATGATTATTGGCATTTTAGCACAGATCAGAGCAAGCGTAAGTAACGCGGTGACCATGGAAGACAATATTTGTTTCAAAAGCAAGGACAAACTTCAACAACAGCAGCACTCTGGAAAGCCTCTATCTGGTTTGGTTTGTTTTGTTTTTATAAAAATGAGTATTGTTGGACATCTCCTGTTAACTTTGTAAGCTACCATCAGTTTTAATAATCTATTTGTTGAGGGAGGAGGTGGAAGAAGATGTTAGGGGTATGCATGTGTATTTAACAGATATGTTTTTAATTTATTACATTTACTTGTGTGTGTGTGTGTGTGTGTGTGTGTGTGTGTCTGTCTGTCTCACAATCTGACTATCAGACTATAGAAACAATGCACTCCCAAAGAAATGGGAATTTCCCCAGCAATCTCATGCTGGGAGAAAGAAAGGGCACCAGCCAGAGCAGGGTTGTAATTGCTTGTCAGACCACCTTAGAGAATGAAGCCAGTACAGTGGTGGGTCAGTGGTCCGCAGGACCATACCTTGAGCTGGGACTATTTAGAGGTTCTTGACCCTCTAAATAGTTTGAGGGTTATGATAGGAAACCAGTCACAGAAACAGAACAGGACCTAAGACTCTAAGGCTAGAGTGCACTCACATCCTTCTAACACATGACATCCTTGGTCAGCCTCACTATTCTTCTACAAACCAGAGATCTAGAGAAACGTGCTCTTAAGGATTTTCATCCCTGAACTTCTGTGTTTATTTCTCAACAGGATCACTCTATGAAGCCCTGGCTAGCCTAGAACTCATATAAATCAGCCTGGCCTTGACCTTACAGTGGTCCTCCTGCCTCTGCCTCCAGAATGCTAGGATGCTAGGATTACAGGTATGGACACCATTCCCAGCCTTCCTGATTATTATTTCCTAATTCTTCACAGTTTTTGTTTTTTGTTTCTGTTTTTGATACCTTCCCCATGCAAACACTTCAGCCCTCTGTAAAGTCTAGCCCAGTGTGGTGGTTTGGATGTGCTTGGCCTAGGGAGTGGCACTATTAGGAGATATGGCCTTGTTGGAGGAGGTGTGGCCTTGGTGGAAGAAGTATGTTACTGTTAGGGTGGGCTTTGAGATGCCCCTCCTTGCTGCCTAAGGACAGTCTGCTCCTGGCTTCCTTTGGACGAAGATGTAGAACTCTCAGCTCTTCCTGCATCATGTCTGCCTGGATGATGCCACGCTCCCATCTTGATGACAATGGACTGAACCTCTGAACCTTTAAGCCAGCCCCAATTAAAAGTTGTCCTTATAAGAGTTGCCTTGGTCACGGTGTCTGTTCACAGCAGTAACACCCTAACTAAGACACCCAGTATTCTCAATTGTAGCATTTACATTTCTCACTTTCAGGCATGAAGACTAAAATATGCAAAATTGCCCCAGAAATTCTCCCGGTGAATTTTTTTTATAGTAATTTTTGTCTGGCAACTTTCAAGTGCTTTTGCAGTTACTTTGACATCAGATTCTTTGAAGGTGTGACTAGGAGTACGCTTGCTGTGTGCCTGGAAGGTTTCCATATGGTACTGAATTCAGCCCCAGCAGGAACCCTGTGGGCTCCGTTTCACTGGCTCTGTTTTACACTTGTGGGATCAGAGACTCAAAGGGAAAGAGATTCCCCAAGGCCACCTCATCCAAAGGAACAGCAGGGAAGCAGGCCTGGTCCCCTGCTTCTTCCTATAGAGATGACATCCCAAGGAGGGAATAGATTTAATCTAAGGTGCTTCCTACAGCCAAAGGAGGAGCTGGTGTTAGAGAGAAGCCAGAGAGGAAGTGACAGTGATGGGATGCACGGTCTTCTGCAGGCCATGGATCTGCATGGAGAAGGGACAGCCCAGTCTGCACTGAAGCTGGTCACAAGATCACTGGGGTCTCTTTTCTATCAGAAGGAGTCTGTGGAGATGTCCCTGCATGACAAAGGCTGTTTACTGAAAACACTTGCAGTCTACTTATACTGAGTTTTTCTTCTGAAGGAGAAACTGTCTTAATAATTCCATGAGACTGTCGGCCTCGCTCAGTGTGTGTGTGTGTGTGTGTGTGTGTGTGTGTGTGTGTGTGTGTCCAGATGCTCCCCGATCATGTGACTTTTGTCTCCTGCCTTTGGTGGTAGCATAGTGGTCTTTATAGCTTGAACTAGCAATTTGTTGCACTAAAAATGCTGAGGTATTTCTTTTATTAAGTAATAAAAATGTCAAAGCAGCTGTAGTAATCAGACATGACACCTACTCCACAAAAAGCCATTAGTATGTGGATGGTGGCTGCTGTAGGTCACCCGGCCCAGAATGCCTTGGGAATCACAAGGATTCTGGGTCACGGCATTGGGAAAGTAACAATGCAAAGCAGGCTTAGCTGTGAGAGCAAAGCAAGGCTGTCTCCCCACAGCTTGTTATCAAGGTTAGCTGCCGCCTGCCTCCGTGCGTCCATTTCCATCCAGGAAGTTAAGGAACTCCATGGCAATGCCAGGTGGGGGGATACCCAGGGGGACCCCATCTGCTCAGAGGAGAAGGGGAGGGGAAGGAGAGAAGAACTATGGGAGGGGATGACAAGGAGGGGGACAGTGAGCAAGATGTAAAGTGAATAAGTAAATAAATTTTTAAAAAAAGAAGCTGAAAATGAGTGACAATAAGGTATCTAAATAACAAGGAAAGAAGGAATGAAGGAAGGAAGGAAGGAAGGAAGGAAGGAAGGGAGGGAGGGAGGGAGGGAGGGAGGGAGGGAGGAAGGAAGGAAGGAAGGAAGGAAGGAGCTTCATGGCATAGATTGCAGACATAAGCTCTTCTCGCTCACATTTTACTGATAAAATTACAAAAGCCACATTCTTTCTTCCCTCACTCTAAATTTTCTAATTATTTAAACAACTTGTTGTTATGAAAATTAAGCTGGCCTGGAGACACCTGGTAGAAATTCAAAGCATTTTATTTTTACTTCTCTGTGACGTTAGTGTTTTCTCGATTTTGGTGACTACTGACTCCTGAGCTCCTAGACGCAGGAGCTGTGATGCACATCGACAATATGTGATTGGGTGAGAAGTGAGAAGCTTTCTAGGAGGCGTCTGCTAGGGGTGGTGCAGCAGATTCTCAAGGACAATCATATCTTCAGGACCAGTATGGAGGCCCTGCATAGTAATGCTTATAAGTCTGGAGAGTCTTGGAGGGGTCGAGACTTTCCTATGGCAGATAATATTTACCAAACCCATATAAAGGGCATCTATGTCACAAAAGAAAAGGGCAGAGGGATTGCAGCAACCAGACGCAGGATTCAGTGGACACCAGGCCTTCAGGAGATGGAAAGTTCCAAAAGTGGGTGACTACAATGGTGCCTTCTGGGAAGAGCAGACATACACATGTCAGGTGCCACAAGGGGCTACCTGAGCCCCTCAACCTGAGACGGGAGCCTCCTCAGCCCAGCATCCCTGTCGTGCCAATCGCTACTGGTCTGGTTCCAGGAGCTCTGCTTAACGGGAGCAGTGGTGACTTTTCTGATATGGAAGAGGAAGACCAGAGGACCAGACTGAACTTAACAGCATAGGTCCTGCTTTCTCCTTCTCCTGTTGTTGCTTCACGCACTAATGACGTCCCTTCCTGCAGCTCACTGTGAATCTACGTCTGTGTCCTGTGTGCAGAGCGTAAGCAGGTGATGTGTTCAGCCTGGCATAGCAGCAGTAAGCCACCTCTCCACACTGATTGTCGTCCCTTCCTCATCATCCCTTCCTCGGTCATCGCTCTGTTCAATCCTGCAGCCTGGGGGGAATTCCCATCCATTATTTAATACTAAGCTACAACCTCATTCTTCTGTCTTTTCATTAAGCATTTGCATGCTGGAGTGTAATTTCTTGCACAACTGTGTAATTGATCAGTATCCTAAAGATGAGCGGAAAGTAATGGAGAAAATAAAGTCGTGGAACCCTAAAAAACAAAGAAAGAAAATGAAAGGAATAGAAGTTGAGGATTATGCTCACCTATTAGAAGTTCACATACACCTCATAGATGTTATTCAACAGAGGGTGGCATGTCCTAATTTTCACTAAAGCATATACTTTAAATTCATTTTTATATCTCCTCTGCATACAGTAGATACCAATGTGAATTTTGAACTCAACCAATGTGGTTACAGAACCATACCGACTGTTTTATTTTCAATCTAAGGGCATTAAATCCATGCCCTTTCTTACTTCAAAGTAAGGCATGGAACATGGTAACTTGACTGTATTAACAACAGAAGACGACTTTCTCACAGTGACACCTTATTGAGTTATACCAAAAACATAAGCTTGACATTTGGTCTTGCATAAAAAGCTGACATGGTGGCCTAGGAAGGTTTTGATGAGCCCTCTCCTCTTTCAGCACTGAGAGGAAGTCCTCTCTCTTGGACATTGTCAACAGAAGCAAAACTGATATCGCAAGCGGTGACTGACTCTCCCTTGACCCGTATGTGGCCTGACTACATGATGAGGGTGTCTCATCTCACTTAGACTCAATCTATAAGTGCTAGAAATACTTGACATTTCCCAACGACTCCCTTTTTGCCAGTTGATGCTGCAGACATTCCCAGAAATAACAACGGTGTAAGAGGAAAACAGCCTAGGAGAAATTCTTGATTCTTCAGACAAATTTTAGTTGGTGGTGGCCCACCATACTAACAGAAGACATTTAAGAAAGACACAGGAGGCCTACGAGGCAAGCTCATCTGTAACAGGCTGGAAGCGGAAGCGGGTTGGGCAGGTCAGACTCACAGACTTGAGGATCCCTGTGGCATCTTCGTGGAGCCAGGTGGGGTAGACGACTTCATCATTCAGTATGGCCTCAAAAAGGTCATCTTCATTTTCAGCCTCAAAGGGCGCATGTCCGCACAGCATCTCATAAAGCAACACACCCATGGCCCACCAGTCTACTGCAGGTCCATACAGCATCTCCTGAAGGATCTATATAGAGAGGGCGGTGTGAGAGGTGCCAAAGCACAAGTCCCGCTTGCTGACATGCGTGTTTCGTTCATCTCTACAGTGTGTGTGCTAGGTGACTTCTCTGCTAAGTGCCCAGCATTTGTGATTTGCGTAGGCCAATACAAGGACACATATATATTGAAACAGCAATGCCTTGGAAATATCTGATGTGGAGGGGAGAGCACAGTAGGCCTATTCATCCGTAGGGAAGAGATACAACTACTTTCTTTAGATTTGCTACAGGGGCTAGAATTAAATTACCAAGTAGAGATTAAAGGACACTGAGCCGTGAGCGAACCAATCACACAATTTGTGTGATTTACACTATCTCTCAAACTCTGATTTAGACCAATTCTTGACATTTTCAGTTGCCATTCATTCAATGAGCTGTATGTGAGCCTGGAAGTAGTAGTGTAGGTGCGGCCCATGGAGCTATGGCACATGATAACCCCTGGCCATATTTCCATTCAGGGCTAAGCAGAGCTAGCCACACCTAGCAGGTACACTCACCTCCGGGGCAATGTAGTCGGGTGTACCGCAGAAGGTGGCTGTGGTGACCCCATTACAAATCCCCTCCTTGCACATTCCAAAGTCGGCCAGTTTACAGTGACCTTCGTGGTCCAATAGCACATTGTCCAGTTTCAAGTCTCTGAAAGAAACCAGGTACAGCATGTGATAGGCAGTCAGACCACAGTGGTCACGTGGGCTTCCTAAATCAAATGTTTCAGCGCAAACTTCTTTGGGCTATTGGGATTAAAACACAAAAAGTGTACACCAGCTCTCAGAACTTGCTTCAAGGGACCCTAGAAGATGAGTCTCCATGAATAGTCTAACCACATAGAAGAAAGAGGTCCTCAGTTCGAGGGGAAACTGAGTTTTCTAGGCTTTCCAGGTACTTTGTACGCATAGGAAATCCACCTACCAACACTCCATTTTCCACGTTAGTACCCATTTCTGCCCATCAGAGTTCATTCAGAGAGCACTCCAGGAACAAGCGGCAGCTGTGTGTCAGGGACTGTGACAACCATTCAGAGTTTGCCGGATCATAGCCAGGTGTGGTGCACACCTGCAATGCCCATTCTCGGAAGGAAAAGGCAGAACGGTTCTGAGCTGGAAGCCAGACTAGGTGAGACAGCGAATTCACTGCAGCCTGGGCTACAGAGTTAGAGCATGTGTGTCTCAAAGGGTTCTCCTCAAGGAACTCACACTGTAACCGGAGCACGGATAATGTGATCGACCCTCAGCTCCACGCAGACAGGAATCTGCTTATCTTGGTTCACTAGTATGCCTAGCACTGAGTCCTTAATGCACATACCAGAGTAGGGGAGGGAGGGAGGGACAGAGAGAGCATGTCCATTGCTCTGTAATATCAGGGACACAGCGGAATTCAAAACTCAGTATTGTGAGAGAAACAAGTCATAAAATAAATTTCTTCCAACGGGAGGGAGGGAAAGCTTTGTGGTGGAAGGCACGGACCCAGAGTATCCCTGGCCAAGAGGAGGATGTGAGAAGGTTGTGGTGGCAGGAAAGGATGGATTGAATCAAACAGGTGCCCAGTGGCAGGCAAGGAGGTATGGATGTGCAAGTGGTCTCAGACCATACGCCGGAGTGGAGCCCACACAGGAAAACAGAGCTGTGAAAAAAAACACCACAGGGCTCTGAAGCTATGGCACCACTTTCAAAGGGATTTTGATATTTAATTCCTATCTCAGAGGAAAGCCGCAGCCTAGCAAGATACACAAGGTTCCCTGCAGAACAGGGATATCAGCGAGGGGCACTGCAATGTCTGGGAGAGGCTGGCACCTTAACTGGGTGGCAGTGGAGGAGCAGCCATTGGGGGTCGGTGGAGGAAGGGCAGAGTAAGCAGAGGCGTTGTGAAGTGCGATCAGCAAGGGGCAAACAGCAAGGGCCTGAGATGAGGTGACCTGGGGACACAGCAGGAAGACACCTCCCAGGTTCTGTCAGAGCCAGTGGGTCAGGAAAATGAGACAGGAGTGGGAACAAGGTCTGTGTGAGTACACTCCATGCCACTGAAGGTCTAGGTACTGGGCATCTCAGACAAAGGCTCTTTCCACCCCTCCCCCAACATCTTAGAGAAGTTACTGGAAGGAAGTGGATTGTTTGGCAAAACCAAACCAAACCAAACAAACAAACAAAAAAAAAAACCACTTTAGTATAGTCAGACACACATATCTCATCTGCATCTCACCTGCTGATTGACAACGGTTATCAGCACGCCAAAGGCAATAGTGTTCTAACACAACTTCTGGTATGGGCTCTAACATCCAGCTGCCAATCACTAGCCACAGCCTGGACACTGTTACCAAGGAAGGCTGAAATGAGCTCAGGGTGGGAAGGAGTCCTATCAATCATCACAGGCTCCACCCACCCAGGCATAGCCGAGAGCATGCAGGAGATGTCTACTTCAGTTTTTAAGGGAATGATGTGCTCAGAGGCAAACCACAGTTCCATCATAGGAAGAAGGTAGCATATTACGTGGGGATGCTGGGTGACCTGGAGATTCCCAACAGCTGGAGATAGGTAGCTAACTGCCAATTAGAGCAACTTCTCTAGCTTTGGGCCACTTGGTTGGGAGCCTAGAAGCTCCCCTTATGGTAGTGTCTGTAAGTATATAACGCTAATCGCTAGTCAAAATGCATGGCTCTGTTTCCCTATCCTTGGTCTGAGTACAAAAGTCCACTGGGCTGTGAGGACCAAGGGAAAGGCTGGTTTCTGTCCAGCTCAGATCGTGTTGTGGTTGAGGAGGGAGGAGAATACAGAACTGCCACAGCCACCTGTGGTTTGTTCCCTGTGAGTTGGCACAACCCGTTGTTACACCTTACAACGAAGCTGTTATGTCTTACAACAGTGGTTACTGGATATTGCCCAGAAATGAAAAATGAAGGCCCATTTTCCAAGAATGCTTTGTGGGCAGTGTAGTAGAACTTTCTTGGCACAGGCCTTCCTTCTGCTCCTGGGTTCTTGACGGCTGTCTCCAAGGTCAGGGGCATGAGACCCAGGTATGCGGAGTACCTTGTGCCACTTAGAAAGATGAGCTTCCTCTGTCTCTAAGCCTGTTCCACCTAGCAATCTCCTTCCACAGAAGCCACTGTTTTTAGTGGGTTGTGATTATGAATGCCACCTCCTCCTGGTCCCCCAATTCCTGAGACATGAGCACAAAAACTGCATACTGGACTCCCAGGAGCACTATGGGCTATGGGGAGTGAGGGCTGATGTAATTTTGTCACACAAGAAGGCCATGGTCCACAGTGGTTTCTGGCACAGGAGGCCCCTCTAATACCTGTCACCTGGCTCCTGTGGGATCCATGATGAAATTCTAGGGAAAGCATCTACTGGCTGACAAGAGATCTGAGAGGGTGTCAGTACAGGAGTCAGCAAGACTACAGGAACTGGCCTGCAGGGCCGGCCTTATCCATACCATGCCACATCCCAGCAGTGCGGGCCTGTGTGGGCCTGAGCTCAGAACACTCTTACATTTCCAAACAAGGTTATTGGGTTTCTGAACTTTGGTGAAGCCGTTATGCCTGCCCAAGTCTCAGAAAGGATCTTGGGCAACAGCAACAAGTGCTGACAGAGCCCCGCAACGGTCTTTCCAGTCTCGCTGATTGCTCAAAAGGGCAAGTGACTAATACCCCAGGTAGGAGGCTTCTTGCTCATTACTCAGCAGCTGTCATGGGCAGCAGGATTGTTTAAGGAGAGAAAAGTGCTAGGTCATCAGTTTGCCAGCCCTCTATGGCAATCTCCTCTGCACGGCAGAGTCTTGGGACAGCTCTTGGGCGGCACACCTGAGCAGCACAGGGGACATGACTCATTCTGGTCATACGATGCCTGAGGCCACAGAGGCACGTTACACAGCTTGAACTTGATTTTTCAGTCTAATTTTAGGCCTTCTCAGGACAGTGTGTGTCCTGGAAAAAAAAAAAAAAGGCTGGAGTGGCTTTCTATATGCTAATAACTCAAAAAAAAAAATCTCACACTGGGATTCCAAGACCATTCAATTAGTAGCATAATATAAAATCAGGCTATCAGCTCTGCCTTGAGCTTAAACATCTCATGCCTCCACTAGGAAGTCTGCCTTGGTACCCTAAAGCAGGCACACTCATGTTGACTCTGCCTTTAGAATACTCAGTTCAGACTTTCATGGTAGCACCCCTACACTGGCTTCTAGAAGGCTCTGGCATGCACCTTCCTTTTCTTTTGCAAGGCCTGCACCTTATTCCTTTCCAGGTTTAGTTCAGTCTTGACAGCAGGTACCCAAGAGAGAAACGGAGACTTCAGATGCCTAATGCTGGCGGTCCTGAACAACTCAGAGTCTGACTTATTTTTAGAAGAAGGAAAGATGTTCCACAGAATTCACTGAGACCCTTGTTCTGACGTGAACCAGCTACACGGCCGTGTATCACACACCTTGACACAAAGTCCAGAGGGAAAATAAGAAACCTGAAACGCAAGTTCAAATTCTTCTCTTTGAAACCAGAGAAAGGAAATTGATCTGGAAGGGGAATCTCAGGGCCAGGAGGGCCAAGCAAAGCCATTGTCTCTCCGCTGGCTCCCATCGAGAAGGAAGAGTTGAGCATAAGAAAGCAGACAAACAAACCACCATGGCCAGTATCCACACCAGGGGAGGGTAAACCATGAGAGGACCAAATGTAAAAGCTACCATCCTATGCTCTCTGACTTGCGATTACAAACTGCAGAGGCCAGGTTTTGGCTCTGGAGTTTTTCCTCTGCTTCATAAGCCGGCCTATAACACAACAGCCAAACACAACACGGCTACCTGATGAAGATTACAAGTTCACACAGGACAGAGGCTGAGATCCTAAGATGCCAAACACAATGCCAGCTCACCAGTCATTAGCTCACTGAGCACTGGTATTTAATAGCTAAGGCCTTTGTCTGGCATGCAAAGGCAGAGAGGCAGAGTTATTTTATCCTCTCAGCTTGCCTGAAAGGTACATTGTTCTTGCTGGGTAAGCAGGGTTACTTAAAATGCCCACAGTAGTTTCAGAGAGAATTCCCAAGTGGTTGAGGACAAAGAAGATTCAGAAATTGGATTTATTTTGTTTCCACCCTGAGCTGCCCCCTAAGAAATAAAACAGAATGGAGTGGAGTCCTGCTTTAGTACAACAAACTCAGCTGTTCCTCCAAAAGAAATAAAGGGAGTGAGATGGGAACGGGCTCAGTGAATTAGAAAGGATCCAGGAGGCTAGTCACAGGCAGGGTGTATTCACTGTCTACAGTGTGCTGTCTCCATTTATTGATGAAATTGTCAAATACAGTCAGAAGTATTGGTGATTGCACAAGCCCAGGCTCCTCACTTACCAGTAGACCCATCTTGTCCTGGCTACACATCTTCCCACTCCCCTGCTGACCCATCTATTTCCATATTATTTGGAAACAAATCCAACACAGGAATGCAACTTATCTGTGCTCTATTATCTGAATCCAAAAGACGATCATTTAATTAAAAAAAAAAAAAACATTGGGCCAGTTATCTTAAAATAGTTGATAGTCAATTATCCATCAACGCTCTGCCTTTTGTTGCCTCTGTGTGTGTGTGTGTGTGTGTGTGTGTGTGTGAGAGAGAGAGAGAGAGAGAGAGAGAGAGAGAGAGAGAGAGAGAGAAATCTTGGTCCTGAAAAGGTGTTTTGTGGATAATCAAAATAAAAGTGTTGTCCGTAACAACACAAATTAAATGCTATGTGTTTTATACATGCTGACTAATTTTATACTCAATACTACCTTTTGAAGCCAGATTGCTAGGGGCAAGAACAGGACTGGACCTCAGGATCACTTCCTTCTATGCAATGGGGTTGCTGGCCTCCTCCCAGGTAATGATCCTCGAGAAGACTTCGCTTATTGAAATTATGAGCCTTCTGAGAGACTAGATCAATATCCTGAGATAACAAAGAGGCTGTTTTATTTACACCAGTGTAAAATGTGCCATTAACATTCTGCAGACACACCTCTGTCTTTGGCTTGTGCACTGGGAAAGAGTTCAATGGATTTCAGGTCACCCAAGCTCGAAGACACACAGCAGTATTCTCTTACTGTTCAATATTCAGAGGACGATCTGGTGCCCTCTTCTGAGGAGGAGAGGCTGACATGCAGATGTTAACAGCTGGCGTTGCCAAGAACATGATTTTGCATTATTATCTTAATTTCAAAACAAAGCTAGTTAGGGTTGGCTGAGTTTTGAGTGTCTGGCTTTATATTTGAAAAAAAATTAAAGTTAGATTATCGTGTTAACTTGGTGAGTGCTTTTTAAAACATCACTGAAATATCAAAAGAGAAAAACTTAAGTTTCATCCTGTATTAGATAGGAGGGCCTGTCATGTCTCATCCAATATCAGATGCTGGTTCCTTCAGCCACTCAACAAATCTCTGAGCACTGACCAGTAGCCAAGCAATATGCAAGGGGCTCTGACGACAAGAACAAGCAAAGAGCCTGACTCTCTCCAAGTCTGATGAGAGGCAGACAATCAGATAACCAGTAGCTAAGGCTCTAATTGCAAAGTGTGATGTGAGCTGGAAACCCAGGAGTGTGGGAGAGGAGGAGTGGGACGAGGGACTCTGCTGAGCTGCGAAGGTTATTAACCAAGTGAGGAGAGACACACGGCCAGCCATCAGGGAAGTGCTCAGCTGCTTCATATAATCAAATAAAGACTCATGTGCCTTGGGTCTTGGGAAGGGACTGGGCGAGAAGGAACTAAGAGATCCAGAAACCAGATGAGGTAGGGTCCAGAGAAGAGTTGAATTCTTGCCCAAGGGAGAAGAGAGACTATACAAAGCCTGACACAGAACTTGGGGGGCATGGCATTGGTGATTTTATAATCTCATATTTGGATTAGTCTCAAGCTTGGGTTGGGAGAGGGGAGCAGGGT
Source organism: Mus musculus (assembly GCF_000001635.26). Taxonomy (NCBI): domain Eukaryota; kingdom Metazoa; phylum Chordata; class Mammalia; order Rodentia; family Muridae; genus Mus; species Mus musculus. Next base: position 73,752,629 of record NC_000078.6, on the reverse strand, counting down.
AGGGGGAGCAAACCTGAAGAGATCAGTAAGAAAGAGTTTGGGGTGTCAAAAGGAAAGGAAGTAATGATGGTGAGGGTTACGGTTGGGGTGGTAGGCACAGAGAGCTGAGTAAGCTTCGAACCCTGTGTACACAGATGAGAAATGGCTTTTGGACCAGAGAAATATAAGAGTTAAATGCAGAGAGATGGCATAAGGTTCTGACTCACAGAATTTGTTTTTGGAAATGTGTTTGTTTGTTTGTTTGTTTGTTTGTTTGTTTGTTTTAGACCCCAAAGTAGAAATGTTTAATGGCATCCGAATGTACATGGATAATAGCTGGAGGAAAGAGTTTGCCACTATCTACGATGGAGCGGATGAACTCAGCTAGAGAGAGGCATGAAGTAAGAGAATCTAGGAGAGCTACAGAATGCACTCTTATTGGGGGGGGGGGGTGCCTGAGTTTTCACACTGAGATCACTGATAGTGAGAGGTTAGAGCTAGCAGGAGGAGGGCCTTGGAGGGCACATTAGGATGCCACCAGTGATGGTGGCACACATCGATAATCCTCTCACTTGGAATGCTGTTACAGGAAGAATGTCTGGAATTTGAGGCCAGCCTCAAAAAACAACAACAAAACACACACACACACACACAAATGAACAAACTAATCCAAAACAACAAACAGATTTACAGATCTACATTCACAGGCACTCAGTTGGTCTCCAGCTAGGCTCTCAAACTCACTGCACGCTGTTCCTGCTCAGAGTCACCCCAAACCAACAGACTTGACTTCACAATGCTTGGAAACAAGCTAATTTATTGTGTAGTATTTTTTTTACATAATTTTGTGAAAAAGTAACAAAGTGTTACAAGACTTAAAATGTAGAGAAATACTTACAGTGGAATTTTTATGCCCTTTGAAAATAATGTTTGTGATTATGAAATAGTTCTATTGCTGAAAAGTCCTGGGGAAAGGCTGATGGCGTCCTATTCCTGCAGTCTCTTCCCTCTCAGGCTTCCTTAATGTGGTACCATAAAGTGGTCTGGTTTTCCCATCATCAAATGTCTGGGAGGGATTCACACAGCCCTGGGTCTGCCTCATGATCCAGGATGGGTTAGCTAACCTGTTCTACAGAGAAACCACAGTGGAAAATGTCTCTTTTCTCTAGGCATTTCAACTATTCAATTTTTATTTTATTTATCTTTGCTTCTTAAAAACGGTGGTGCCAAGGACACCATTTAAACACTTGCAGAGTATTCTAAATAATACTCTCAGACATATGTTCAAGTAGAAAAGTTTAAATGTGTACCTAAGGGCTGCTTGTAGTTTCCTTGCTTATCCACATTTTACTCATTTTAGAACTTGAGCTGTTTAACCTTTGGGATTATTTTATTTTATTTATTGTTTATTTATTTATTGTTCTTTACATGTTGTGGAGAGCGATACATGGTTACACAGCCTTATACTTCTGTCTAATTTGTCTTTAAGTTTTGTGCATGATAACTTTCCCATTTTTATGTAGCTCTATGAGCATCTCATTCGTAGCTTCTGGGCTGTGTAAAATATTTACAGCCTGATGTAAGTGTGAGAACAGGATATAAAATTACACTTTCAACAATCTCTTAATTATATTAGGATGTGGGCGTCAAAGGAAGGAAGAAAGGACCTGAGAGGCAGGGGACAATGAGAGAGAAGGGTTAAGACCTATTCCCTACACTCAAGAAGGTGTGTTTTCCTTTATTCTAAGCTTCTTACAGGGCTCTGTGTAACTGCCACAGCACATCCTGTCCTTCATCTTCTTCTCTCCCTTCTGAGCTATTGAGCTTTGTGTTTCTAGTACAGGAGTAAAGGAAATACAACTACCATCAGGGATGTTAAAGGCCTCTCTGCGAAAAGACTGCAAAGGAATATTAAGAAAACTGTTATTTCTTTAGAGGACATGAAGTTTTGTGGTTCATGGAATTCCAAACCTCTTATCATACACTCATTCTTTTACCACCGGCATTGCCTGGTGCCCACAGTACACAACCTCATTGGGTGCTGACTTTCAATAACTCCACAATGTGTCCTGCAGCCTGAACCAAATACAATGTCATGACTGAGGCCCCCCAGGATCTACAGTCCTATTCACAAGGTCCCATGCTCATCCTGGTGTTTTTAGCCTCCGTCTATGGGAACGTCTCCTGAGAGCGAGAACCTGAGACCTGGACAAGCATCACCATGAGCACACAGCTCCTTCTCTAGTGGATGACAATAGACACTCACACCAGCCCTGGTTCTCTTCCTCCTGCCCCTTCCGACCTCTTTCTAACAGCTGCACGGGATGGGAACGTATGAAAATGACACCTCTGTGAGTCCGGTTTCTACACCTTCTTTTAAACAGAAATGAATTCCTACAGATCCAGTGTTGGTCTCCGTTCAGTCCTGAGAGTCTGACATTGCTGACAGGCAGGCAACGTGTCACCACATTTACCACTGGGTACACAGGGAACCGACTTAAGCTTGATCATAACATGGGGAAGTTTCCCCCACAGCATGTCTCAGAGTAGGAAAAGGCAATCATAAAAACAAATACAAAAGGACATGAGCTTTACGAACATCTACAGCCACAGATTTTCTTAGGATAGATAATAAAGGAGCCGTCAGGCAGACACTTAAGACTTATAAAATGTTTTTAGCATTCGACATTCCTCCACCCCCAATTCCCCTAGGGCTGAACCAACACAAATTTATTTAGTAGCTCTTTACAGTACTAATATTCTGTACTTGCCAGGAAAACCTCCTTTTTGACTCTCTTTGCCAAGATGCCTCTTACATGACACCTGCAGTGTTTAAGTTGTAGATATGCTCAGGGAGATGCAGAGTGGCAGGTCGGGGGCTCAGGCAGATCTGGAAGGTAACTCACCACGAATGGCAATGGGCCTCCTGGCTGCTGGGCCTAGCTCTAACAACATAGAAGAGCAGGACTGTTATTGTGCTTGGGCTTGCTAGTCTAGGGAGGATCCAGAGGCTCCCAAGCCCCAATTCCTCACGCTCTCCTTGCATGGAAAGCCAAGTGCAGCTGATTCACAGAAACCCACATTTGTATGGCTCTACCTCCTGGCCACAGAAATTCAAGAAAGAAAGAAAAACTCTTACAGTGAATTTCCCAAAAGACAGGACACAAACAATGAAAAACCTGGGGTGCAGGGATTCTGAGAGTCTAAGGAGAGGACAGTATGGGGAGGACCTGTTACCAGGAGAGTATGGACGGCTGCTTGCAAGGCTGGTACACAAAGATGGCTGAAAGAATTATTTCTATTGAGGTAGAATCAGAACTAGGCTCCTCTAGCTAATAAAATGCTCCTAATTCTAATCAAAGCCTTTAGCATAGGGATGGGCAGGGGCAGGGATACGGGGCCTGTCCAGTTCACACTGGAAACCCAGCATCTATACTGAGAAAAGCATCCATAGAGTGAACTCTATGGCTAGGCATGGTTGGGAGACTGAAGCCAGAGGATCGTAAGTTCAAAGCTTGTCAGCACTACAAAGCAAGTTCAAGGTCAGCCTAGGGACCCTAATAAGACCCTGCCTCCAATAGAAAAGCAGAAGAAGGTCAGAGATGCAGCTCAGTGGTAGAGTGCTTACCTAGCATGTGCAGGACCCTAAGGGATTCCATTCCCAGTACTGAAAACAAGACAAGATAATGTGTGTACGTGCGTGTGCTCCTGTTCACATGGGTAGATATGTGTGGAGGCCAGCCGTTGTCAACCTCAATGTCAACCTCTCTCCAGGAGCTTTGTCCTATTGAGACAAGGTCTCTCACTGGTGCCTCCTGACTCTACCTCTCCCTGAACAGATATTACAAGCACAAGCCAACAACACATCTGGCTATTTCTGTGGGAATGGGAGGAATCGATCCCAGGCACACATGCTTGCACAGCAGACCCATTACCAACTGAACTCAGGCCTAACAAAAACTACAAGTGTTGGAGAGTATACCAGCTCTATAGGCAAATGCTAGCATTAGCAGTTCTACCAATGTTATTACCCAGGGGACAGACTCTGTGCCTTTCCTGGCAGTTGGAAGGAGCCACATAATTGGGCTGCTGATAAAAGAACATAGATATATACGTAGGATGTACAGCGTGAGATCTACAGCTAATGAAAATGTATTGGACTGGGTAGGGCATTGTTCAAGAACCAGATGTTGCTGGAGAGATGGCTCAGTGGTTAAGAGCACTGACTGTTCTTCCAGAGGTCCTGAGTTCAATTCCCAGCAACCACATGGTGGCTCACAACCATCTGTCATGGGATCCAATGTCCTCTTCTGGTATGTCTGAAGACAGCTACAGTGTACTCATATAAATAAAATAAAAAAATCTTTAAAAAAAAAAAGAACTAGATGCTAGCTGCTCTTATTTTTAAAAAGTTAATTTCTGGTTACTGTATGATAATATGACCCATTGCAAGTATTTTACTGTCTATCGGCATCCTATAACAGCCTGTTGTTAAGTATCAAACACACACAAATTTATTTAAAAATAGATAAGTGAAGGGTGAGGTGATATCTTGGCCTGCTCCCCAACCCCAACTCGTTCCTTCCAACAGACACATGGGGCTTGTCCTAGAGGGCATTCAGCTGATGGGAATGGCCAGGGTAAGAATGTCTCTTCAGCTAAGAAAAAGCAAGCAGAGAAAGCACAGCCTTTTTCTGTCTAGTCATGTTGCCTTTTATGGTGCGAAAAGGGATGTATGTCCTGTGAGAAGAGAGGAAAGTCTACAGGGCTAGTCCTTGGGGGAATATACTGGCTGCTACTGGCAATGGGTTAAACATTGCCCTTTGTCAGCATCAGTACTGGCTTATATAACAGAGGAAAGGAAGGAAGGGCATCCTTCCAACCTGTACCACACTTAACTCGGCTTCAACAGGTCTCTTCTGGTTCTAGGTTATCCCCCAACAAACTAAGCCTGCAGCATCCAAACAGAAGTCTGAAACACCCAAGAGGAAATATGTCGTTCAGGGCCATTCCCACATCCTGGGAATTAAACACCTCACAGTTTAATTCTGGATTATAGTCAGCATTCCTTTGTCCTCTGTGTTTTGCCTAAAAATAAAAAGCCTTCCTTACTCTGAGTAGATTATACACTCCAAGGGCACCTTGGAGTGTCTCTTTTTCTCAGGTCATCTGTAGAATAAGGATACACACGGGGGCAGGGGGTGGGGGAGAGACATATTTAAGACGTTGACTAACTGTGGTTCCCCCATCAAAAGCAAAATGCATAGAAGACATTGAATTTTCCCCCAAGAAATTCCCTCCAGGAAACATTTTCTGAGTCACTCTGTTTCCAGCACTTGCTTTTTTGCAAAGAGCCCAGTTATCCCAAAAGAGCCAGTTAGTTCTTTAAATATCTGAGTTTTTATATGTGGGGATACTACTCAAAGAATGTGTCCAGTTCTGTCAAAAACACTCTGTCAAAACAATGCGGTCAATGCCGACACTTGAGCTGTCCTAATTTCCCCGATCTCAGAAGCACACAAAAATCAGAGACCAGGAGAAGTTTTACTTCTTAGCTTACATCTTAGCTTTGGTGCAGAGTACATTGCCTGCCTCTATGTGGGCAAAGAGATCTTTTGAAAAAAGAAGTAATGTCTTTCTTTCCTGCACGTTGAAAAAAATCTTCACCCAGCAATAACAGGTATTTGAGTCTGGTCAGTCTCCCCAATAGTTCAATTTCTTTTAAAAATACCAAGGCTGCGAGGCTGTAATCTAAATAGTCAATACCCAGAGTGCCAGCAAGTCACCTATACAGAGACACTACTGGTCCATGTGTATAATGAGGAAGGCGACACCTTTGCACAACATAAGGTTCAATCGAACATTACCACAGGGAGCATTACTCTTTGACAGCTTCTCCATGTATGCAGTGAGTTTTGGTTGTTTTCACCCCACTTCATGTTTTACTGCATGACACAATGGGCTTTATCATATTTTCACACTTAAATCTTTGGCCTTGCTCCTTCTGTCCTCTCCCTTCCCAGCAGTTCCCTTCCACCCCCTGAAATAGTCTCCCCTCCTTGTATACCATACATACATAGGCCAAACATATATACACATGCTTAAGTCTAGATTCCACATGTAAGAGAAAATGTGGCAGTTGTCTCTTCTACCCTGTTACCTTCTTTTCTTCCTTCTTCCCACAAGATGTCTCTCTCACCAATAACCCCTCTTATACTCTCACATATTAATATTTATATTTAAATCTAGATTCTGCACATGAGAGGAACCATGACACTTATTTTTCTGAGTCAGGCTTATTTAGGTTAATGTGTCCATTTCCGGCTTCACTGATTCTTCTGTAAATGTCAGCATTTCACTCCCCGCCCACCACACCTGAGTGATACTCTACTGTGTGGACGGGCTGTGTTTTCTTCAACTGCTCATCCATCTATGACTACCCAGGCTGGCTCGTTGTCTGGGCCATGTGAGTCACATACTGACTTAGGGTCCCGCAGATGTTTGCCAGGAGAGGTACAGCTGGGTCACATGGCAGCTCTATTTTAAGTTTAGCTGAAACATTTTCTGATTGCCATCGTGGCTATACCAGCCCATTTTTCTACCAGCTATGGCTCCTCTATCCCTGTGTTCTCACCACCATTTGTTGACATTTATTTTCTTGATGGTGGCTGTTCTGACTGCTATATGATGGGATCAGCTCAATGTCGTGTTATTTGCATTTCCCTGATGACAAAGATTTTTTCAAGTAATATTTATTTTCCCCTTCTCTTCCCCGACCCTCCCTTCCTCTCTACTAACTTCCTTCCTCCCCTCTCTCTCTCCCTCCCTCCCTCCCTCCCTCCCTCCCTCCCTCCCTCCCTCCCTCCCTCCCTCCCTCCCTCCCTCAGGGTCTCATGTGACCCAGGCTAGCCTCAAATCCACTATACACAGCTGAGAATGACTTTGCAGCCCAGAGCTTCTTGCATACTAGACAAGCACTCTATCAACTGAGCTACCTCACTCAACTCATTAACTCTCTTATTGACTGAATGATATGAAGGCTTGGTGTGCTTAATTTTTTAGAGTGTTTTGTAGATCCCAGACATTAATCTCTTACCATGTTACAGGCAAAGATAATCTTCCACTTTGTAAGATGTTTCTTGTTCTCCTGACAGTTTCTTTCTGTACAAAAGTTTTTAATTTCACGGGATCCCACTTGTCAATTCTTATAATTATTTCTCAACCTAATTGAGCAGGGATATATTTTACATTCCCTGGGAAGCAGGGTCCAAGTTGATGATGTGTGTATCTTACTAAAGATGGAATCCTGTGCCAGGCACACAGGACAAGGGCAAAATCTCACAGCTGGGAGTTGTAAGGTTTGGAGGGAAGCGAGTGGGCATTCTGCAGGAATAAAGCAACTGTGCTCATGGGAGTATCGAAGCAGTGCTGAGTCTAGCCTGAAGAAGAGAACTTGGTCTCATCATCCAGATGTGGGTTGTTTATTATACACAGAGGTGCTATAAGGGGATTTGCATCGTCCTCACACAATGTGTACATCCTGAACCACAGCTCCTCCGACATGCCTGGAGATCCCTCTCTTTACATGTCGACTCATTGTGGTCCCAGCTGCTCTTAGCTCGGTTCCTCTTGCAAATTCAAGTTTTCGTTTTCCTATAAACTCAAATCTATCTCCTCTTGAAAGACTTCCAAAATGACCAAACTCAGTGGCATCACTCTTAACGCAGAGGAGATTACTGACTGCGTGGGAACTGCCCACTCACCCCAGCTTCACACTGTTTCTCTTCATGACACCGGGAACTGCTTGCTACATGGGCCTTGTCTGTCTGCAAACACGGTGAGTGACTTCCTATGCTCTGCTACTGCAGGTGTCCCCTGAGTTCCTGACACACACAGTAGGTGCTTGGCCCAGGCCAGATGGCTGGACCTGGAGAGTGATCTCTAAGTAGCAGATCTCTGCTTCTCCATCTGAGCCCAAAGATCTCTTCAGTCCAGGGAGGGAGGCTGAGGACTGTTGACCCAGGACATTCTTGGCTCTGTGTGAATGCTTTGTTTTTAAAAAGAAAGTTTTGTTTTGTTTTTGTGTGCAGTGCATTAAGGAGACAAAGTCCCAATGTCAGCGTATTTCAGAAATGGTTGAACGCCATTAGCCAGCCACAATACCTTTGTCCACATGAACACTGAGACAGAATTGTGAAGTATTAAGAAAGGAATTAAAGTCTCCATTCCGGTTGGTGTGGTGCCCAGATTGCACTTGGCTCATCCTGAGCTGTTGGATGTCACCTGGTTACCACCAGGTGACCTCTCCTTTTAGGTGGAGTAAGCGGCTAAAGGACAAGGCAGGACATCGCCGGCTTCTCTGACTGAGACTGGAGAGCTTTATTCCCACTCTGCAGAAATAATAGTCTCCAAAGCTCAAGCACACACTTTCCAGGGAGTGGACTTCACGACACGTCTAGTATTTGCACATCCCAAAGTGACCAAATCAAGTTAACCTCCAACACCTAATCCTTATCACCTGCCCGCTGTGCCTAATTGATTTAGGACACAAATCACTTTAGGACAGCAGATACCACCTGGACAGACTCAAAGGAGCAATGAACCCCAGGCCTTTCAAAGGCTACCTCCTTTGATATGTGTCGCTTGGTCTTTGCTGTTTAGACACCCAGGTACGTCCTAACATGTTAGTGTTTTCAATTGTGTGTTCTCACACAACTGATGTTTGTGTTTCTTTACCAGGAAAAGCCAAAAGAAGGCATGGGGGTCTGAAGAGGGGGCAGAAGTTCCAAAATTCCATCTTAGGCTGTTCTTATGAGATTTCTTTTTTTAATCTCCCTAATGAGCCTGCCTCTCTCTCTTATCTCTGTCTTTTTTCATTTGGGGGTCCCTCTGGTGCCTAATACATGTAGGCTCCAGTAGCCATTCTTCTCTCTCAGGAATGATTTAACTTAAGACGCCAGGTGAGGCTGGATTAGGGGAGGTGTGGAAACTGTTAGAAAGCTGGGTGGACTCACGCTGTTAAGTCACCTGACAGCAAGCATATTGTCAAGCTGCCATTGCTTTCTGGGGTCTCTTCCTTTGGTGGTGGTCTACGAGACGGACAGCTCCCCAGGAATCTTCTAAGGCGATATCCTCAAGCCTTTCTCACTCCAGACATCAATACTTCATGACCAGTGTCTACAGCCAACTCAGTATCAAGAGACCAGATCTTGGTTCTTTCAAAAGAAGGGTATTAAAATTCCATCACACTGCCTAAACAGGATTAATGTGAATTTAACTGGTTCTTGCTGGATGCAGTGAACTCTTGGAGTGGCTTCTATTACTGAGACATGGACCATGGCAGAGGGCAGAGAGAAGCCAGACAGGCTGTAGAGGGTGGGACCAGGGGAGACCAATCAGAGTGGGTGGGTTTTATGTAGTGTAAAGTTTCATGATAGCCAAGGGACAAAACATTTGTCCTAAGGCAGAAATCAGAGGATCTGGCCACAGCTCTGCCATATCTCTGGGCCAGTTCTTCACCTGGGAAATGAAGGATGGTCTCCCCTCCCACTTCTCATCTCCAGCCAATCATTAAGGATTGAGTTATCCTCAGCTACACTTAGAATCAGATACTCTCTCTCCACTGAGTCTCCATGCCCCTATTTAGCCCCATCATGTCTCTTCTGCTTTACTCCTTCTTTATGCTCTGCCAGCTGTTTGTTTGTTTAAAATATAGTTCTGACCTTCTCCTCAAACATCTGAGACTAAAAGCAGCTCCCAGATGGCTTTGGAGTTCACAGTCCCCTACCACCAGCCACAGCAGTCACTCTGGCCTTGTCTTTATCGCTAAGGCTCTATGGTCTGATCTCAGTGACCTTGAAGAGGAGCACACCCAGCCTCCTGGGAGCCCTCTGTCCTATCATGTGTTGTCCTCGACAAGGAGCCTTACTCAAACGTGTGGGCCATGGATTGTCTGCAAGCTTTCTGGCCAGTGGTGAGATAAGGGCAACAAGGAGAGTATAGGGACTTTTGCAACTATTTGCCAGTGATAGATAGCTATTTGATCTAATAAGATTTGGACTTATTATTTTTAAGATATGTTATTATTTTATTACTTTAACTCTCTCTCTCTCTTTTCCCCCTGCCGTATGTGTTTGTGTTTGTGTGTGTGTGTGTGTGTGTGTGTGTTTGTGTGTGTGTGTTTGTGTGTGTGTCTGTGGCTGTGTGTGTGTGTGTTTGTGTGTGTGTGGCTGTGTCTGTGTGTGTGTGTGTGGCTGTGTGTGTGTGTGTTTGTGTGTGTGTGTTTGTGTTTGTGTTTGTGTTTGTGTGTGTGTGTGTGTTTGTGTTTGTGTGTGTGTGTGTTTGTGTGTGTGTGTGTGTGTGGCTGTGTGTGTTTGTGTGTGTGTGTGTCTCTGTGTGTGTGTGTGTGTGTGGCTGTGTGCATAGGAGGGCAGGCACCCACAGAAACCAGATGAGTCAGATTCCCCCGGAGATGGAATTACAGACAACTGTGAGCCTTCTGACATGGGTTCTGGGAATCAAACTTACATCTTCTGGAAGAGCAGTCTGTGCTCTTAACTGTCAAGTCATCTCTCCAGCCCTTGGCTTCTGTTTAATTCATCATTTTGAGGTTTCATTTTCCTAGGAATTTACTTATATCTTACAAAAAGTACTAATGCTAAATGGCTTGCAGGGAAAAAAGGCCTACCGTAGAAGGGTTCTGGCTTAGCCTCCCTTCCGTTTTTCTCCTGGATGACAAATTCTGTCTTCACAGTTGCTCCTGTTTCTGAGGCCTCTTGTACCCTTCATAGTACAAGCCTCTCCTCTTAGCGCTAACATTTCTGCTGCATTTCTTCTCCTTTCTCAAGCTTACTTTTCAGCTCTCTGGTCCCCAAACAAGGCACTGGTTTAGGCAAGCTGAACAGGTGTTAATTTTTCTTATTCCCAAATTTGTTTGCACTCCCTTTCCATGCCCCTTAAGTGTGAAGTCCTTACAGCCTAGATACTTTCCCTAGCATCCCACTAGTGTTCTCTGCACAGTGGTCCTGAGGGGAAGAAATGGTCTGAGCACTCTCTGTATCTGCTGGCAAATATCCCTTCCGCACCCATCCAGATGCACCGTTCTCTCTCTGGCTCAGTCTGGTTCTCCAGTTAATGTAAGAAAAATTGAGCTTGTACATACAACCACCAGTGACGAATGTGTGTGCCCGGTGATTAACCATCCTCTCGGCAATGTGCTATTAGGACCAGACAAGACAAATTGCCCCTGTGCATCCTGCATAAAATTAAAAGGTCAGTTCAGGAAGAAAAGGAGTAATGAGAGCCCTGGGTCCTTCATCAAGATGAAAGGCTCATTTGATGAAATTCGCTATTGCATTTCATGGAAAACTCCAGAGTGATGGAACAGTACATCGAAAACCATTTAGAAGCACAGAAAATCCTTTAAGCCCAAACCAAAGAACACGATTCCCAGCATATGGAATTAATTTCTTGTTCAAAGTTAATAAATTAATTCCTTTGGGAATCAGCTAGTTTCCTAACTTTTCCAGAGAAGGCCTCTGGGGAACAAAACTCCAGAAGGTTGGCCTTGGATTCCTCTCTAGATTTCCCCTACGAGATGACAGGAAAACAACTTATGCTTTAGAATTCTGTCTTTAAGAAGAGGCCATGGGGGTCTGAGGAGATGGCTCGGTCATCGGTCAAGGGTCTGTGGGTAAGCATACGCCCCTGAGCTTGGATCCTTAGTGCCCAGTTTATAAAAGCTGGGCAGATATCTGTGACCCCAGTGCTGTCAGGCTGGAGCAGAGATAGATAGGTGAATCTCTGGTGCTCACTGGCCGTACAGCTACGCAGAATCAGAGAGCTTCCGGTTCAGATAAGGGAGTGAGATCTTATCTCAAATAAAATAAAATAATAAAATATAAAATAAAGGGCTAGCAAGATTGTTCAGTGGATAAGCGTGCTCAAGCCTAATGATAGGAGCCCAGTCCCCGAACCCATGTAAAGATGGAAGGAGAGCACAGCTTCCTAAGTTTGCCCTCTGACCTCCACACATACTCTATGGCACGCGTGCCTACATATGCACACTCCATGTTCATACACAATGATACTTTTGATTTTAAAAATAAGGTCATGCTCACACATAATAATATTTTTTAATTTAAAAAATAAGATAGAGAGTTATTTAGGAAGCTACACTCGCCCCTTCCCCCCAGCTACCTGTTAACTTCTGGCATCTACACACACACACATCACAAAAAACACACGGCACCAGATCACCAGCCCACATACAGAATAAATTCTAGGAGATCCTCTCTCAGAGCTCTTGCAAGGCTTCCTGCCCAAAGTCAGGAAGGTCAGAAGACTTACACTTCACAGATAGTCAAGACCAAAAACAAACCAAAACAAACAAACAAACAAAAACCCTAAAACCCACCCCACCCCACCCCCCAAAAAAGGAAAGAGACTCAGTTTCTTACTCAAGCCAACTCTGAATCTCTCATTCTGAACTATTTCACAGGCAAAGAGCACTGCCTGGCTGGCTTAGGAAACTAACATGGTGGTGCCCCACCCACACAGCTTGCTGTGTTTCACTGAGGTGCGCTGTCATTCTGATGTCCCTGGATTGGCCTGGATCCTGCTGACACAAGGTGATCTGGGTCAGATGGCACATTCCTGGCCAGAAAGGTGTTGCTGTCACCCGTCCTCACCCCTGTAACTTTCCACCCATGCGAAGAAGGTCAGAAATGCCAGATGAAGCCGGGCCAGGTCTGTATGGGCAGATGATCACGTGCCAGGACAGGGACATGCCTTCTTTTCTGCAAGAAACATTTCTAGTGTCTCAACCAACACAGACAGGGGAGGCAGTGAGCCTCTGTAGCTAAGCCATGAGGAATCCAGGCCAGCTTCCAAGCCATTGTTCTGGGGAGATCCTTTCTTCTCTATGCAGTCACCAGGGCAAGAAGTTTCCCCAACCCTGCCCGGCCCAAAGAAGGAAGGACCTGAGGGTAGCCAAGGTTCCTCCTGCTCTGGGCTGCTGTGGCTTGTTCCTGCTTGAATCTTGGCTGCCTAGAACCTGGTTGTGATTGGATGAACCACAGGGCAGAGAGCACCGCTTTCTCTGCTCCACCAGCAGGCACAACGATGGTCACTAAACAAAGACAGCTATTCGTAAGGATGATGGTCACCTGCCTAGCATTGGCTTTCAGGAGCACATGGCAGCCACAAGTGTGACAGTTCCGAATCTTAACCCAACAGAGATAGATCACCAGCAAACCCAGCTGGTCTGGGGAAGGGGGTGATGCTATGACCTGGTGGGACTGGGGGTATAGGTCCGCCTGAGTCACGAAACCAAGGGCAGATGAGAGATCCCTGTGGTGACTAAGGAAGCAACCAAGCACAATAATCCTATGTAAGTCTCTAACCACTTCTAAGTGTCTTTTAGGCAGGTCCTCCTCCCTGCCCTCCCTGGAAGGGTGGGCGGTTCCCTAGGAGGCTCTGTTCTTGATTCTTGCCTACATCAACTTCCATCATCCCTGCTAGATCACACGGCGCCTTTGTGAAAATCTGAGAAAGGTACCTCTGTCTCTCTCAAGTCATGCAGCAGTCGCCTGCTGGAAGACTGGAAGCCATTTTGCACATATAAGTTGAGCATGCTGAGGTGACAGACCCCAGGCTGTCCTGTTCAGGATCCTCCCTCCCACGCATACTCGCCTTTGCCCTCTACCTGTGGAATTCAATCCCATGAGTTTAAACATCACTTGGACAGTTGGCTCTTGAATGTAAACCTCTACCCTGGCTCCTCTCTTGGGAGATGCCAGTCTGTATTTCTAACTGCATTCTGGGCATAGCTACTAGGGCTGTCTTGACTTCTCAGACTTTGAAAGACTGGAAGTAAAAAGACTGGAAGTAAAAAGTCACCCCTTGGCTGTGGTGACTTGGGGGTGGGGAAAGTTAAAAGCTCATCACTGGAAATCTTGGGCCATCTTTCATGTCTACGGGCTCTACCATCCATGTTCGTTCTGTCCACTTTCGCTTTACTGCGCTACCAATTCCATCCCTCTTCTCTCCCCACTGGCTTGCTTGGAGAATTGTTTCCTGCCTGGCCTATGACCAAAAATTCTGAAATCTTGGTTTCTGGGCTGGCCACTGTTGGTCTGTTCCCCAAACATCTGATGGCTGCCACTGACAGACAAGGAAAACTGAAACCTTGTAGCTTCATCTCAAAACTGCCCTTGCCCCGACCTCAGCTTTCCTCAGATGTGACTTCATCCCAGCCATTTCCCGGGCTCCCATCCTGATCACATGGAATCTTCACAATTTCTTAGTTTCCATGCCTCTATCCTTCCTGCTCTAACCTATCTGGCAGGTGCGCCCTACATTGACACAGGTTCAAGAGGTGTTCCTTCCTCAAGGCCTTCCCATCAAAATGACTGCCTTTTCTGTGCTCTTGTTGTATTGCCTACATTAAGCCTTTAAGACATCGTGTATGTGTGCACATGTGTGTGCACTCACACACACACACACATACACACATGGTTCAAAGCCCCAACAGACAAATTCTTGTGAAAGTGTCTCTTATCTCATTTGTCTTGAGTTTCAAAAGCAAACACAGTAGACAGCAGGTGCTCAGGGCTTATTCATCCTCATAATGGAATGGTGGAGAAATTTCCTTCATGGTTAAACTAGACCATGACTGACTAGACCATAGCCTAGTCTGCATCTGTGTGAGGCATCAGCCAAGCAGGGGCAAATGAGTACAGTGTCGTGTGCACAGCCTGGGGTGACGGGTCCAAACCAAGCGTACACTTAAACCACAAACAGTGTATTTATTCCATAACTCACAGCCCACCCCAAATACAGTAAGTGGAAACTCTATGTCCTGGTCCCTCGGAAGAGGACCAGTCAGGGGGCATCTTTCCGGAGTCTCTTCTGTCTCTACATGGCTCTGCAAACCGTGCATTGGCACAGTCTACCTCCCATGCTAAGAAGGTCCTCATTTGTAATAATATATCCATATGGTAACCCTTAAGCAAGACAAGTTAACTGCTACCAGTATTTTCATCTTTACCTCTGTAACATGGGAAAAACTAAGCCTGCTTTAATCTTAGATCAGATTCCCCAGTTCCTGGGAAGGAAATGACCCTGAATACAAAACAAGCCCACCAAGCAGAAGGAGCGGGGTAGGGGACTCAGGCAGAGTGGCTTCCCAGAGGCAGCAACAGAGGCTGCTAGACACAGCTAGCAGCTTCCAGCTTCCTCCTGCACACACAAGACTGATGTCTCACAGAAAGGAAAAGTGTGCACCTCCACCAGTCAGACATGTTACTGACTAGAGTCTACCTTCTCTTTCTCTTCCACTGTTGCTTGGGTCTTGATGATATCAGTGGCCAGTCTACCCTCCATCACTGTATCCCAAGAGGAGACATTGCTACCTAGGTAGACTTGTATTGCTACCTAGGAAACATGACTCCAACCTGAGCTGCTCTCGCCCTTCTGCTTCATCCCTCTCTTTTAGTGCCTCAGAAATAGGGAAGTTCAAAAGGTTGTGTCAGCTGCCAGTGCTGTTATACGGAATAAGTTAAAAACCATCAGCACTGGCGATTCTTGGAACCAGAGACACTGGTCTTTCAACACATTCCTCTTTTCAATAACTGTGTTAAAAGATGAAGGACCAAAGAGGAGACTTCTTTTTTTTTTAAGTTATTGAGGTATGATTGACCCCAAAAGATGCAAATACTTAGCACATACAATTTGGTATGTTTGGTTAAGTACCCATCCATGTAGTCATCACTACAACTGATGCATTAAACACCCATTATCTCCAAAATTGCTGCACTTCCCCTCCTTCTGTGCTCAGAGTACTCAACACAACACAAGATGAGCCCTCGTAAGCAAACTGAGAAACCATCACACGTTGTTTGTTATCAATCCCCGTGCTGTAGGACGGACTTCTGGAATTTATTTCTCTCTCATTACCGAAACTCTGAACACTTTGTTCAGCACCTCCCTCTAGATGCTGGCACCCACAAGGCTACTCTGCTTCTATGGGCCTGACTCTTTGGGATCACACAGTTAAATGAAATCATGCTGTTTGTCCTCCTTTGTCCGGCTTGCCTGAATTAGTGCCATATCCCTTAGGACCATCTTCACCGCTATAAAGGACAGCGTTTCCCTCCTCCTCTTAAAAAGCTAAGTCGTGTTCCAAGGCAAATTCCCTTCATCCATTGGTTGATGGACATTTAGGTTATTTCAATATTTTGGTTGACATGAATACTGCTATGATACACATAAGGGTCCAGATGTTTTAGTCTGTCCTTTGCTGTTATAACAGAACACCCGAGGCTAGGACAATGTATAAAAGAAAAGCGTTTATTCAGCTTGTGATTATGAAGCTGAAAGTCTAAGACTGGACAGACACATGTGGCAAGGTCCCTGTGCTACCAGGGCACAGCAGAAAGGCCAAGGCAGATGCCAGGTGCAGAAGACACAGAGAACAAGGGGCCACTGTGTGTCCCTGCAACAACAAATTCAGTCTGTTAAGAACTCTATCAACCTCTCTTTATGTCCTAAGGGCCTCCCCTGTGTCTTTGAGACAAGGTCTTACTGTGCAACCCTGGCCAGACCAGCGCTCACTGTGTAGATCAGCCACCTTAGAAGTCATTCACCTCTGTCTCCTGAGTGCCAGCATTCAAGGTGTGTGCGCCGCACCAGCCTAATCATTTCTTAGAGTCTTTCAACACTGTTACATCAGACGCTGAACTCCAAGACAGGTTTTGGAGGGGACAAATTACATCCACATAGCAGGAGGGTGACTGTTTCCTATGCTGTGCAGAGCCCACTAGTCGGTTGTAGTCTTTTCTCTATTTGTTTGTTTGTTTCTGGTGTAACAGGAAAGAAGACCTTAGCAGGGAAATGTAGGCAGTGCACAGGAGAGGAAGAGGGAGAGGGAGAGGGGGAGGGGGAAGGGAGGGAGAGGGAGAGGGAGAGGGGGAGGGGGAGGGGGAGGGGGAGAGGAGGGGGTGAGGATGTGTGTGATCTCCAAAAAGAACAGAGGCAGTAGTTTCACTTAAACACCAGTGATTTGTAAGAGGCCTCTCCGAAGGCCTCCACCAGTAGGAACTGTTACTACTATTTCATCAAATGCCTATTGAGGAAGAGCCACTGTGTGAAGGATGGAAGGATTCCCCTTATATCTTCTTTCCTCTTAGTCTGGGAATAGGGGATGTCAGCCAGTTAACAAAGCCTTCTCTCCTTCGTAGGGGCTGTGAAGAAGATGGACTCCACATCTCTGAGTTTGCTGACAGTGAAAATAAGCTTCCTGGGAGGGTGGGAGGCACAGACTGGCTAGGGAGACATGGAAGAAGAGCTCTCCTGGAGAAGGCTCACCTAGGAATTGCAAACTTAGCTGGAGCAGGGGTAGCACTTCGGGCTAGCAAACCAAGTGAATGGGGACAGTGCTCCCCTTGGCCTAGGCTGGGGTATAGGAAGCCACTCCCACGCATAGAAATGCCACGAGGAAAGACAGGATCCTACTGTTTCCCCAAGTGCTTAGATTACCCACTGGTTCTCCTTGAGCAGTCTTTCTGCCCAGACATAGAGAGTTCAATGTTTCCAACCAGGTGGAAAACACTCAGTACACTGGAAAATTCTAGCACTGCCCTAGTTTCTGAGACACCCCCCCCCCAACCGAGATCTACTGAAATTAAAAAATTATTACATTTATTTATTTATTTATTTATTTATTTATTTATTGTGTGTGCCTATGCATATACCCATGTGCACTGGGCATGCCCCCTCGGAGACAGTGTCCTTATCAAGGGGACTGCAGAGGGAGTGCTCACTGGCTGCTTCATTCCTATACACCAGAAAAAAAAAAAAAAAAACTCCCACAAGACATCAATAGACCCGCATCTTGATCTTAAACTTCCCGCACTTTAGACTTGTGAGAAGGACGCGTCTGTTGTGTATACATCAGACCGTGGTATTTTATTATAGCAGTCTGAACCGGCTAAGAAATACTTTAGACGATAAATAATGAAAAGCATGGAGGGTTTTTTGTCTGTCACTTCTCCTCCTTTAGCTCGAGGAAACAAAGTTGCAAACAAGAACCATTTCTTTCTACTCTAGTCATTACTTTTACTTCTTTATGGTTTTATACAAGGATCTAGATCCCTGGAGAGATGACCTATCTTGGTCACAGGTGCATTCCCAAGTCCACAGTAGGTTTCAGTGAATACTGTTGAATGAATGGGTGGATGAATAGATAAATAATGAATTCAAAGTTGCAAGCACAGATAAATGTATACCTCGTGCAAATAAAGTCAAGCCTCTGCACCTGTGGATTTGTAGCCATGGGTCACAACACTCAGGAACAAGAGTTCTCTCTGGAATGAACATGGATAGACTTTTCCCCTGCTATTTCGCTTTGAAATACCACGTAGAGATGGATTTAAAGTAAATGGGAGGATTTGTATGGGTGACATGCAAATACTCTATGCATGGGACTTAATACCGATATCCCCCAGAAAGGGGCTGAACCTACTACTCATGGACTGGGGAAGAACAGTCTAAGAGAGAGATACGGAGGGGAGTCTCCCCCACTCAGGGGATCCCCCACCCCACATCTGAAAGAATCCTTTTCCCTTTGGCTTTGTATCTTGGGGAGGAGAGTAGAAGACAGGCACCTCTTCATAGGTGGTGGCAAATGTTCTATCTAAACCGAGCCTCTGAGAGTGAACTGGGGACTGTCCGGGATAAACGACAGCACAGGGTCTGAGCTGTCCCTTGCCTGGATAAGCTCAGCCACACTCTTCCAAAACTAGAAGCACTGCTCAATTCTTCTATTGCATAGACTGGTGCGTTAGCTATGCCTCATCTTCATCTCCGACACATTTTCATCCTTACAAAACACAGTACTGTGAGCTTCTAACAGTAAGTCTTATGTTTCAGAATTAAGAAAACCAAGGTCGTAGGCTAAGGTATAGTTCAGTGTGGGAGCACACTCTTAGTGCTCCTGAGGTCTCAGGTTTGAATCCCAGCACCTGAACTACAGAGATAAAGCCACAACGTCTAGCACGGGGCACCCCTCCTGGCCGATGACTCTGACAACATCCCTGACGCTGAGCCCAACTTTCCCTCTTTCTTGTTATAAAACCAGAATATGAACACAGTCACCGTGGCAGACTGAAGGAAGCTGGGCAGCCCTCAGACACACTGGGCGGCAAACACACAGCCATCATGCCTCAGCCTCCCGGCCATAAAACATCCCAGTTTTCCCAAGCCTGCTGCCAAGGCTGAGATGCCAGGAAATGCTGGGAACCTGGCCTGTGAGGACAAACTTCCTAGTTTACAGGAATAAGCTGTGGAGAACAGGGTTTTACTTCTTAAATGCTGCTGGAACCCAACAGCACACGCAGGCTTCTTGGAGTGGCCGGGGATCTGCAGAGGGAGAAACAAAGACCTCACAGAGGTCTCCAGCCTGTGGGCACCTTCCTGGCAGAGGTGGAGGACCTCAGCTAACGTCTCTGACTTATTTCTGCTCTGTTATTTTTTAGCCTTCTGAATTACACAACCTGATTCTCGCAGAGGGGAAAGAAGAGCTGTGAACACACACGTAAATCAGTCAGAAGGGAACTCGGATAGCCTTTGGCAGGTTTGAACCTGTTCACAGAGGAGACAGTAAACCCTCAGTGTTCCTTAGGCCAACCCTGTGTTCCCGAGACTCAGTATCTCAAGGAAGTGAAGGACCCCACAGCACTCTCAGTTACAATTCATGCTTGTCAACATTTTCCTAGCTTTGGAAGCTGACTCCATGCCAGTGTCTATCTCAACCCCAGCTGGCTAGGACTTTTTCTTTAAATAAAGGCCTGCTTTTCTGCCTTGTGCGTTGTCTCCTTTCCTGATTTCTGACTGTCTCTGTCTGTCTCTCTTCTTTTAATCAATATAAGAGCTATGGGTCCCTTGGGAAGGACTCCATAGCAGGACCTGACTCTCTAAAGAAAGAATTTTGTAATCCAGTGTTACCTGGCCTCCTCCACTCCTCCCTCCCATTTCTTTGTCAAGGGAGTGCTAAAATCTTCACCGGGTGACTTGGGAGGGGCAAATATCTTACTCCTGGAATCATGTGGAATTGTTATCCCCTTCCTTGCTTCACTGAAAACTCTGGGGTAGGGCTGGGCCTCCAGACTGCCCCCACCTTTTCTCAGAAAACAGGAGCTAGCTCTTCATTTTCCTCCCTTGACAGGATTTGGTTTTGTTGTCTCCTCAACAGAGGTATTCCACTGCTGCACGCCACTGCCCACCATGGGGAAGTGCATACTATTCTGAAGCCCAGTTAGTGACAGCGATCGATGCGTCTCCTCCCCACGTGGAAGACAGCTTTGTTGCTATGCTGCTAAGATAAGATTTTTTATAAGCCTGCTGCAGAATCTGAAAACCCCTGCAGTTTCTCCAACACAAACAGCAAAATTCTTCCAGGGCTCCGATACTGTGAGACCCTTCGGAGAGAAGCAGGCGGGCTCGCCTCACATTTTTGTAAAGGTTTAGGTTGTATCTCTATAGAGACAGAGGAACAATTCTGTACACGTAGGACAGGCCACTGTTTGCTTTTCAACAACATTCAGACACAGCCTGTACATGCACAGAACACTACTGGGAGCACTCGCAGGCACGAGGAAAAGGGACTGAGGAGCCCGACAGGAATACGAACGAAGGAGCATTAGCTCTCATGGTATTCCCAGTGCAGCAGCTAACAATTGCTCTTTTTGGCCATGTCTGTGCATAATGTACTTTTAACGTTATACGTAAACAGTTAATTTTTTAAGGGTGGGGACAGGACTGACACATGCTTGGCAAGGGTTCTACCTCTGAGACAGACTCCTAATCCTTAAAAAAAAAAAAAAAAAAAAAAAAAAAAAAAAAAACAAAAAACCTCTTTTAATTGTAAGGCAGGGCCTCCTTCCGTTATCTATGCTAGCTTTGAACTCACCATGTAGCCAGGGGCTAGCCTCACATTTGCATCCTTCCCGTTTCAGCCTCCTGGGCAGCTGGGTTTACCAGCCTGCACCTCTAGGCCTGGCTGAAGCCACTCTCTCTGGCTCTCTGATCAATAGAGACACCGTGGTGCTATCAATCTTACACACACACACACACACACACACACACACACACACACACACACACTGAGTTCTGATGGACAAATACAGACAGAGGTAAAACATAAATGAAGAAATGTCACTATGTCCCGTGCCAACAACTAAAGGATACATGAGACTGAATGAAAATGAGCAGGTAAGAAACAGGCTAGGATGCAGCCTTCAATCATCTAGACAGTGAGAAGCAATGTGAGGGCAATGTCTGCCTTCCCTGGACACGCCCAAGCCATGCCCAGCTCCTCCTTCCCTGGCTTTATCCTGAATGTGCTCCCAAGAGACATTCACATAAATCCTCCTTCTTAGACCGGCTCTTCTTTTTTGCTCAAAGGCCCCTATTTGGAGAAGTTTTTTCTTGATTCTCCCTGTGAAATCAACGCCATCGATTTTACCCTCAGTTATCCAACATCTTCTTCATAGAATTTATCATTCCATACTTTTGGCTTGTCTGCTTGGGCTAGAGTGTAACCTCCCTGAGAGGAAGAGGGACTTGTTTATTTTATTTCTTATATTTCTCCAGGGCTTAGAGCCTTATGTGGAACACGGGAGATACTTCATAAGCATCAGGCTAAGGGCATGAGCAAGCCCCCAGCTTGAGGCCAGGGCTCATCTATATCCTCCTTTGATCCCCAGGAATCAGACACAAAGCTGAGTAGAGGGGGCAGTTCAGACATTTGTTGAGCTGTCCAGTTCAATTGCCTTTGACAAATGGTGGCATTCAGCCAGTACAGAAAGGTCAACCTGCTGCATTTTTATTGCTCAGCAGATAAATCCAAGTTGTCGCTAACTACAATGAAAAACAGGTTTTGTGGTCAATTTGGTAGGAAAAAAGAGCCAAACTGGTGGTCTGATTTCATTAGCCAGGGAAACCGATTAGCACATTTATCAATGAGTTACAAATAACCACAGCTTTCGTTGACACTAAAGCCAGGCACAGACATGGCATGTCAGGACGGCCACTCTGATGTAATGACTGAATGAATGAAGTACACAAAACAATTAGGTATCCTGGGGCTTGGGTTTTGCTCTGACACTAAGCTGGATCTTTGAGAAAAGGCATTACTGGGATTCAGGGTTCTCAGTCTACCGAAGGTCTTGAAAGACCCCTGCATTTCCCCTCAAATTAACCACCTCAAATTTTGTTTCACTTCACTAGAGGGGGTAAACAAAGAAACAAACCAAGAGTCCAACTGTTCTTTCTGAGACAAGATTAGAGAGTCAGGGTCTTTCACAACCTGTCCCGAGACCCAACAGCCTTGCCAGAAAAATCACCTCAAAGGTTTGTAACAAATATAGGATAAGACGAGAAATAATCATCGCTCCAAAGGAGAACTGAAATACAAATAATTCTGGAGAAAGAAAACAAAACAAAAACAAAAAAAAAAACAAACACCAAACCTGCTCTTCAAAGGGCTGAATAAGATAAGACCCCATCTGTCCGAAGAATCTCATCTCAGCTGCATTGTCCTAAGCATAATTTCAACCTCCTAAGTGGAAGGAATCGAGATCACCTGATGATTGACTGGAATGTGAAAAAGAATGTCCTCGTGACATAGCAGGCTTGAAGCTGCCAGACTACAGGCTTCCATTTCATCCTACAGAGACACTGGCTCTACGTGTGTGGATAGTGGGTTAAAAAAGGCTTGGAGCCTTCAGCAATTTGCCCAGGTATCCAGAACCAGGATTGGATCCGCTGGCCAGGTTCACAGAAAATCACTCAAATTATTAGCAGAAAGAATACAGAAAGAAGGCCCACAAAAACCTTCCAATTGGAATTTGTCCTGCCTAAAGGAGGTTCAGGGAAATTGGAATTTGTCCTGCCTAAAGGAGGTTCAGAGACAGGAATGGAGAAGAGTCTGAGGGAGTAGCCAGCTAATAGCTGGCCCAACTTGAGACCTATTCTATGAGCACAAACCAATCCCTGACACTATTGTTGGTGCTTTGTTGTGCTTTCATACAGGAGCCCAGCATACGTGTCCTCTGAGAGAGGATCCACCCAACTGCTAACAGACACAGGTGCAGACACCCACAGTTAGACATTGGACAGAGCTCAAGGAGTCTTGTGGAGGAGTTGGGGGAAGAAGGATTGAAGGACCCAGAGGGGATAAGAACTCTGAAGAAAGACCAAGAATCAACTAACCTGGACCCTTGGGGTCTCTCAGAGTCTGAACAACCAACCAAAGAGCATACGTAGGCTGGACCTAGGCCCTCTGCACATATGTAGCAAAAGTGCAGTTTGATGTTCATGTGTGGTCCCTGACTCTATTGCATGCTTATGGATCCTGTTTTCCTAGCTGGGTGCCTAATCTCCTCTCAGAGGAGAAGGGGAGGAGTAGAGGGGACAGGGAGCTGTGAGCTGGGGGGTGGGGGGGAGAGGTTGGAAGGTGAGGGGACTGCAGTAGGGATATAAAGTGAATAAATTAATTAATGGGGAAAAAGAATACATGGACTGTCTCAACATTACAATAAAAGTTAGGTCAGCATTAAGTTCTCAGCAGGAAGAGTGTAACTGCCTCAGATAGAAACCTACTTAGGTCACAAGACTGTAACTGGCTCAGACAGAAACCCCGTGGGTTGCCACCCACCATGCACATGTCCACATGGACCACTACCTCCTGACACATGCAAGACGAAAATGTACTCCTGTCACACAGACTGCTCAGTCTAAACCCCCTGGGAAAGACAGTGTCCATACTTTTTCTCACCTCATAACTATGGTCTCCCTTCTTAACAACAAGAGGCTGGACTTTAGCTGGAGATGATTTCTTGAAACATTACACTGTATTTCTCAGTCTTTATTGCAGCTGGGGCAGTCATATAGCCAACTTCCAGCAAACCCCATGATATACATTATGTATACCTTCAAGAAGGGAGCATACCCAGTTTGGAACAGCGCCCTTCAGCCCTTCTGACTACCTGGATTTGAAGTCAAAGCAGTCCCAGGACTCTTAGCTAGTATTGTAGACTAAGATGGCCATGAAGGTGTCAGAACTGGATACTCAGACCTCCGGGTCCCACAGGAGTCTGTGGAGCTTCTGGGGCCGAGCTGGGCTGACCCTGAGTTTTACAAGACAATCATGTTTCTATATGGCTTAAGTAATTGGCATTTTTAGGCTTCCTGTGACTGGTAATGGTGCCGAATCCTAAAAGATGCAGAAGCCAAACATTTCAAGCCGTTTACAGTTTCATTCCTGCTGTCTCCAGGGGACCCTCTTCCCCTGTATCTCAACCTTTAGGCTTTGGTACTACCACAATTCCTGTACGTTAGTTTCTACCTATCTGGTCACCATCTATCTTTTTGCTTCTCTGCTTGGCTCTCTTGTGGTCCCTTTCCACAGCCACAAAGCTATCCTTATCCTTGTTCAGTTGTAACGGTCCACACTCACCTCAGATGTCGCTTCCTCCATGAAGTCTGCCTGAATGTCTCACGTTGAATGGCATTCCCTGTATTCTCAAGATACCTTGGGTATTCTGTAAAGGCAATTGCAACTGCCCCCCAACAGACACATGCCAGTGCATGGACCACTTGGTCTCTAGCTGGTAGCATTATCTTGAGGGACTGTGGGACCTTTGGGAAAATGGCCTAGCTTATAAAAGTGGCTCACCAGAGGTGAGTATTGATGGCCACAGCTCTCTGCTCCCTAATCTGCCTGGAACAATATGAACAAGCCATGGGGCAAGCTACCACCACCCAGATGAAGCTGCCATGAATTCCATCGTGCCTCCTCCACCATGACGGTCAAAAGCTAACCATGAACTAGACAAATTCTTCCCCTCTCTGAGTTCTTTTTGTGAGGTATTTTGAGAGTGTAATATGAAATGGAACTGACATACTGGGCATGCTCCAGTTTTGGGCTCTACCTGCTATTAGTGGTCTGTGGATTGTCTATCTCATCCTACAGACAAAGCCACCAAGGAGAGGACCCTACCACACTCATTGCAGAGCTAACCCTTCTCACACGGTGCGTGGCACACTGTGTTCCTGACCTGCTCTTGCTGTGACTAGATTTTCCCTTGATGAAATGGAGCCCCAATGGATGCCTCAGAACACCTGATTAACTCATCAATGAGCAGGAAGTTAAAAATTAATCCTATTTTCAGTTTCTGGACATGGGACTACAAACTGCAGACAACCCATCCTGACAGAGCCTCTGCTGTGTGAAGCAATTTGCTGGTTGCATGTTTGAGACCTGAGTTTCCTCACCTGTAAAAACAAAGCTGGCCTTAGGTAATCTTTGGGGTGTAAAAATCCTATTGTTGGGTGTCCTGGATGCAAGAAACACACAGTGACTGGTTGGTTCCTCCAGGGATTGGCAACATGACCAGCTTACCTAACTCTTAAATAAACTATTTATGAGGTACGTCTAATAAAATTTTAAAGTCATCAGATGACTCTGGGATAATGGAGTGCTAACTGTGAGAAAATATGCCTCACTGGTTCCAACTACACATCCCTTAAAAGCCTTAGAACTCACCACTCTTCCTGATACTGGGCATCTACAGTTGCTGTTCTTTCAGCCTAAAAGATACTTTTCTTCTTCCTCACTAGTGACGTGAGCCTAAGAGTTACTTCCTAAGAAGATCTTCCATCTCTCCCTAGCCAGACCCTTCGCCCTGGGGAAATTCTCAACCAGGACACTGCATTTCCCTGCATCCCGGCATTGGACAGACTTGATTGACAACTGCCTCCATCACTGTACTGTGTCCTCCACCAGGGAATATTATTGGTTTTGTTCAACCTTACGTCTGTCCTTGGCTATGAGACGATGGTTACTGAACACAAAGTGGTCTCTAAGGGTTGCTCAGGGGAAGTGAAAAGGCCAAGTGTTTTCTTGTGGGAAAGGGGAGACTGAGTAGAGGCAGTATGTCAGGTAAGTCCACTTAGCTGGAAACCGTGAGTTCTCCATACATTTTTGGAAAAAGAATACGGAACGTTGGTCACTGTCTGGTGACAATGGAGGAGTAGTCTCTGAATGAGCAAAGTCGGGCAAGAAGGGAGTCAGGCTTATGACTAAAAAGTTCTGGGGAGAGCTCAGAGCCAAAATTTCCCATGGAAGTTACTCACACTCTGAGCACCTCTGTGTCTGGTCCTTTCTGAATGACAGATGGCAACAGGTGGCCATCCTTGCTGTGTAGCAAGTGAAGAAGGAACGAAACTGCTTCTCAGTGGAAAGAATGATGCCATTGGAAGAGAAAGTGTTAATTAACAGGGCTACTGAGTTTGACTCTCACCTTTCTTCAAAGAGATTCTTCTGATTGAACACAGAGGAAAAATGCAAATATGGAAATGCAGCCTAAAACAGGTGAGGTAAGACTACAAAACTCCGGGCTCAAATGAGAGATTATCTGGGGAGTTCGCAAGTTGGCTCATAAAAGATGGCGAGGAGAAAGGGAGGCCGGGGAGATGGGAACCAGAGACATTGACCCAGTTTTCCAGAAGGGGAGAACTGCAGAGCAGAATGACTCAGGCATGAAACATCTGCCATAGATCCAACACAGAACTGATTTGCAAGCAAATTCCTAGTGAATCTCTAGCCAAGGAAGCAACGTTCCTCAGAGTGATCTCACCAAGGGTTTGCTAAGCAAAGCCACACCCAACTAAGTTCAGACCACATAAGTATCTGAACCAACCAGGCCCCAATACCCCTGATCCTGCTCTTGAGAAAAGAGGTAAGCAATGTGTGAGAAGTTTATCTTCACAGAGAGTCAGCTGCTGTATTCAGGGTCTAGTTTAACAGAACCGTCCCTATAGGGATAGAGTTAACCTCACTGAACTGTAAGTTTAAGAACGAGTTGGGAATAGCAAGCTCTGTTAGAGTGCTTGTCCTGGGACAGATGTCCACAGTCTTATGAGCTAAAAAAAAAAAAAAAAAAGACAAACAAGGCAGAAGCAAGTTTTTCTGAAGAGATATCAAAGGTGATTTTCAGGAAAGGTCAAAATTTAATACCATACTCTGTGAGTGTAAGAGAAGTCAGCATGCCAGGTCTGACTGTTGGCCTCTGTAGGCTGGTTCACATCTGGAAAATGGGGCAGTGAAGTAACAGCCCTTTAGGAGTGAACACTGATTGCAGTCTGCCAAGGGCTGCAAAAGACTTGATACAATCAGGCTCTCACATGGTAGAATGGGTGTTGAGATATACTCGGTGTTTGAGTGAAACTTGGTCAGCAGGCATCAGGATCTAAATTGCTGTAATTCCTCTTTACCCAATAAATCACAAATACATTCCATACTTGGTTAGAGACATCAAAGCAAGTGTGTAACATAGGGCTGAGTGGTTTGCAGTTGAAATGTTAAGAGATGGCTGAATTCTCCTTTAATACAGTTTATGGAGCATGATAGAAAAAGGTTCCTGTGCTGCTTGCTATATGTGCCCTGTATGCCTTTTTATTTTTCTGGCTTTTCTGTTTGATTTTGGAAGAACATCCATGTTACATAGAAAGTATTAATGCACCATCTGGGTCCCTGGTAACCAGAATGTTTTTCTCCTCTGTCAAAGCTGACTCCATGACTGTCTGCTGACTCCATGACTGCCTGCTGATTCCATGACTGCCTGCTGATTCCATGACTGCCTGCTCTCTAGCTCACCTTGGTTTTGATGTAAGGGCTCTGGCCAGCAACAGTCTCTACACCAAAAGCACAAGAGCAGAGCCTTCTGCAGCTGAGTCTCCCAGGACATAGGCTTTGTTCCCTCTGCACAAAAGCTATAAAACACATAGCCAGCCTGTCTTCTGATCTACCCCATGGATTTAGTCAATGGAAAGAGAGAAATTCATGTTGGAGAGAGTTCTTCCCCTTTTCTCTGAGATCCTACTTGGTGAGGACTTGCCAATGGTATCATCTTTATGACTTGCTGAACAAGAAGCCACACACACCCAGGAGGTAAAGCCTCCCAAACCAACCAACTATCCAACCAACAATTTTATTTAGACAGCTCAGAGGAATCTTCAAGAGAGAGCATTTCAGTTCTTATAAAGGCCATCTTGGGACACACATGATAAACAGAGCTGTCTCAAGTTCCTCAGTTGATTATTAGATTCCTGCATGCATCTAATTCACACTCTCTGTGACTCAGTATATGCCCTTGACTCTGGATGAATTCCAAGCACTTGGCTTTCAGAGCCTCACCCTTAAGACTCTGGTCCCAGTCAGGAGCCTGATGGAATTAAAAGTGTCCCATTAAACAAATCCGCAGAACAAAAATAGCACTTTAATCTATCCTGATTAAGAGTTCTCCCTTCAAAGTCAGATATATATCAGTTAGACTATGAACATGGGGGCCTGAGTTCAAGAGTAAGTGAAATAGGTGAAAATCAGAATTGAATTGAAAATTAGAATTGAGCCACAGATAGAAGAAACTGAAAGGAAGCTTCAGGAAGTGGATCGATGCCGCCTCACCGGAAACACCGTCGACTGCAATGACAATGTTCTCTAGAACAACATTCACAGAGCAGACGGAAGTATGGCGTTCAACCTAGAGGAGCAAGCTTGCCCTTGCATCAGTGCAGGGTTCTGAGGAGAGAGAGGCCCGAAGGAGTCAGGCCACGTGAACCTTTAAGCCTCACTCCTCATCCCCCTCTGCCTTCATTTTCACGATTAAGAGTTACCTCAACACCATAAGGAGAATAAGATACCGGCTCTCCAGTTTTCAAGTTTCTCCTGAACAGAGAAGGCAGCAGAACCATTCGTTAGACAGGGTTTGAGCTCTCAGTTCTCTAGCCATTAGCAGCCTGGTTAGTACATCTCCCTAAGAATTATTTATCTAATCAATGGCGATAACCATGATGTTAAGGAGATTTCGGGGGGCAAATGTAGGTAAAGTGTTGATCTTGGAACGTGTATACAATTCAGTTATTGTGGGGCTGATAATAATTAGCTTGATTTACAATGGAAGTCATTCCAAGTAGTGAGGTCATTGTTCTTTAAAAGTTAATGTGGTAAGAGTCTCTCTTTGGGGCACTCAGGGTAGAGACGGGCAACTCACAGATAGTAAATTTCTGACAGAAAATTCTTTGTTTTAGTATTTAGGATTGTACCATAAAACAGATTTATGTTTTACAGTGTAGGGTAATTCAGCAAGAACTGTATTACCAGAGAAGAACGAGTGCATTGCTGGGTTCACCTCTGTTGCTGTGATAAAATGAACAAACACATTTCTCCCTTAAATCCTTTTTAGTGGAGAAAGGATTATTTTAGCACACAACGCTGGGTTTCAGTTCCTCTCTTACTGTTCTGTTGCTGTGAAGAGACTCGGTAGAAAGCATTCAACTGGGGACTTTCTTACAGTTTCAGAGGGTGAATTCACAGCAGGGAGCCCGGTAGGCATGTTGCTAGAGCAGTAGCTGAGAGTTTACATCCTGATCCAGACAGGAAGGAGAGAGAGACAGAGAGACAGAGACAGAGAGACAAAGTGACAGAGAGAGAGAGAGAGAGAGTGGCCAGGAGTGTGTTTCTAAATGGTCAAAGCCTATCCACACAGACACACATTCTCCAAAGGCCACACCTAAGCAATTCCATCAACCAACCAGGAACCATTCAAATACCTGAGCTCACAGGGGCTATTCTCCTTCAAAGCACCACAGGCTCACCAGAGCAGGGGAGAAGAGGTAGCAGGAACTTGAAACATCTAATCCCTCACACGCACAGTCAAGAGCAAGGGAAATGGATGCATACAGGCTAAACTGTGCTCAGCTCACCTTCTCCTCTTTTGTATCATCTGGGACCCAACTTCAGAGAATAGTGCCACACACATTCAAGCCAGGCCTTCCCACATCAATTAATGTGACTGAGACAATTCCCCCACAGACATGCCCAACGCAAACCTGATCTACACAATGTTTCATTGACAGTCCCTTCTAAGGTGGCTCTTGTGATTGTGTCAGGCTGATCATAAAAACTAGCCATCACATGTGGCAACTAGGGTATTAACGTAATTTACAGAGTGGGAAGACTCTAGCTACAGGTGAACAGAAAATGTCAACACGAGCACACCAGGACACTTGCTAGCCATTCCATTCACACGCGGTCCACCATCTCTCTGATTAATGCTTCACCGGATATCCCTTGAGAACACCAATCGGATTTTGAGTCCACTCAAATTACAGCCTATTAAGATCAAAGGATTGTGTTGTGACATGTAATCAAATACTGTTGAGGCTACACATGAGAAACATTGTCTGCCCCATTCCTAGGCGTAGCTGTGGCCTGGCAAACCCACCTCATCTGACCTTAGTGCCATTACAGCTACTATCAGCAACAGTTAAGACACAGACCTTGGCTCAGTTGCCAGCTCTTAAAATAGAATGAGTCCGTCACATTAGCCAACTCACTTAGAATGTTAGACTGGGAAGAGGAGAACAGTAATGAATCCAGCACTTTCCAGGGCTTGGCTACTGCAGCAAATGCTGGCTGAACCAATCCATAAATATTAATCTCTCTGGAATCCAGACTGTACATTTTAGTTTGGAGACAAGAGTTCATCTCTGTGATAACTCTAATGAATACTTGGGCCTTCTGTGAATTTCATTGCTAAACACTTGAGTCAATGATCACGAGAAATTGAAAGGCTGGGCTAAGTGAGGAGCCAGGCAGGGGGGTGACTCAAAAGAGGCGCCCGGGATGCAAACTCACCTATAGATGATACCTTTCTCATGTAGGAACATGAGTGCAGAAATGATCTCCGCGGCGTAGAAACGAGCACGGGCTTCATCGAAACGACGGGACTTTTGGATGTGGAACATCAGGTCGCCTCCGTTCACAAACTCCATGACAAAGAACAGACGGTCCTAAACAAAACGTGTGGGAATGGATTAGACTCTCATTGCTCACCAGCATCATTCTCCTCGAAGAGACGTAGTCCAAGAAGCATGCAGAGTGCTGTGTGGGAACAGAGGTTAGCCCCGTGTGGGGTCAGGTCTGTGATCTCTTAGGGAGGGGTGGCATGGACTCTCTTTAAGGTAGTTCCATACAACCTTGACTTTCTACGTCACTAACCATTAAGAGACCTTGGTTCTCATTCCAGCCCGACATGTTAAGGGAGGAGAGCATGGGCATTAAGTCCTAGGCAAATGTCTTCAGTGGAGCACACAGGGTTAATCCCAGAGGAGAGGACACTTGGGAGGGCTCTCCATTCCTCCCAAATGAGCAGAAAACATAGAACAGGTAAACCACTTTAGACAACTCAGACAAATGGAAGTCCAACTGACAGTGTCTGGTAGAAAGTCCTCTGGTCCATCAAAAGACCATGAGTTAGAAGTGGATGTAAAACACACCACACCGGTGGCTTCCACCTGCAGTGACTCTCACCAGGCAGGGAAATGGACTCCTAACAAGCTCCCTCTGCAGAAACCTAGGGACCATGAGAACAGTGCATCAAGAACTCACGGATGGTCAGACTATTTAATGACAGAAAAGCCCATTCAGCAAGCCACTGCCCTGAGACACACAGGGTAAAGGCTTCTGCTTACAGACATCTAGCATCAATGGATTTCCTCACTTCCTTCCCTGAGCACTAATGGGGTACTGGGGACCCAACAAAGAGCGCCCCCCCACACACACACAGAGCAGATCAGTTCCATCCTAGAAAGGCTGGCACAAGAAACGTGGGTTCTTAAAATATAAACAGCAAGTCTAAACATTCTGGTAAAGCAATGAAGGAAGCAGTAGAGGAAATGGGACATCTGACACCTGCATGAGGTTTAGGGAGGTGCCTGATCTCAAGGCCTGCAGGTGAGGACTTCACTGTCAGCGCTGCCCTTCCTGGGGGTGGGAATGTGTGTGGTCACTGTGTGGGCCAACTGGTGTTTTGTCAAAGGATGCATACAAGCAAGAACCCACCTTAGAGTTTGAAAGGTTACCAGTTTTGCTAGGGGGAGTGGGGGCGCAGATAGACTGAACTATGTTGGGGAGTCTGGCTTTGACTCACTTTCAGGTGCACCACTGCTGCATTATAAAGTTGATCTCTATCAGGGCAGTGCAACCCATAACCCCTCCTACTTCCTGTATTAAGTAAAACCTCAACAGAAGGGGAGGGAATCAACCCTGTATGTATGTATGTGTATATATCTCTCCTTCAGAGTCGATGCTGTTCTTTCTGGGGATGGGAATGTGGGTGGTCACTATGTGGGCAAACTGACATTTTATCAAAGGATGTATGTAAACAAGAACCCACCTTTTCTTGGAGTTTGAAATTATATATATATATATATATATATATATATATATATATATATATATATATATATGCTAGAAGCATGAATTTATTTGAGAGAGAAAACATAATGGCAAAGTTCATAATAACAAAAGACTTTCACCAACTCAACTTTTCAGGTCACCCCATAGCCCAAGGGAAAACAATACAAATATAGCAGGCTTTGTGACTAAGCAAAAGGCCCTCATTTGAGTTCAACTGGCAAAGGGAGGGGCAGAATTGGGTGAATGGGTTCACATGAGCAATGGCTGACCTATATTCAATGGGCTGGAGTCTGGTGGGTGGGGCACATTAGCAAATGGCTCCAATGGCAGGTGAGCACTCCAGAGACAGCTAGCAAAGCAATACAGGCTTGGGAAGTTGTTATGCTAATGTAGAACTCATCTGGAGGGGTAGCCCCAGGGTGTGAGGAAGGTGTGATGGAAAAGCCACCCTACAGCATCCCTGAATAAGTAGCACCAGACTGTCACCTTCATGGAAGCAGTCAGCCACTCAAATCCCCATTTTAGTGAACACCCCTTACTGGAAGTCAGCCCATAGGTAAGTGGCCATTCTGAAGCTGTTGTCAGCGTCCTTGGCAAGAGTTTCCACGGCAGCAGTGGTCATGAGAGGATAAGGACATTTAGAAGGAATTCTCTTTCACATACAATATCTTTTTCATATCCCAAATTCTGAAAGGCCAGACCCTGGTCTAAACTGCAGGTGTGAGAAGCTAGAATATGCTGCCTTCAGGTCTTCTCTTTCCCCTCCATCTTGGCTCTTGCTATAGCCCTGGTGTGTGTGGGGGGGTGGGGGGGGGAGATCTCGACCTACAGAATCTAGCACTTTCTCCTCTGCTCTATCTGGAGAGAAATGGGATATTCAGACTTAAAACTAAGGATGTTTTGTTCAATGTTCTTCCTTCTTTCCATCCAGAGTCTCACTTCTACTATGGGCCTGGCACCAAACTAGAATACTGGGTACCATTCACAGCCCCTCAGCTGCTACCAGCACTTAAGTCAAGGAAAAAGGAAAGTCAAGATAGAGGAGAGGCAACCGGGATGAAATGAAGACAAGATCTAGTTTATGAAAGCCATGTGACAAGGTACAAGCTAAAATTATGTTTATCAATCAGCAACATGTTTTTATTTTTTTAATTGCAAAGAAACTTCTAGAGACCTGAACTTTTATTGACCCTGTTCTAAAATGTTGGCTAAAAAAGGTGTCTTAGTTTGGGTTTTATTGCTGTGAAGAGACACTATGACCAAGGCAACTCTTATAAAGGGCAATATTTAATTGGGTCTGGCTTACAGTTTCAGAGGGTCAGTCCGTTATCATTATGGCGTGAAGCATGGCAATGTCTAGGCAGGCAGACACGGTGCTGGAGAAGGAGCTGAGAGTGCTACATCTTGGCAGCTAGGAGGAGTACCTCAAAGGCCCCCTTCTGATGGTTACCTGCCCAATCCACACTACTGTGAAATAAGATGAAACCCTTTAGGGGAATCCTGTGTTATTAGGGAGGGACTGTATAATGGATTAAGGTGGCTGTGATCCACTTTTAGGGCAGGGAGGGCTCCGCTAATCCTACCTTGGCAGAGTCAGCCAGGGGATTCTCTCTGTACTTAAAATCTGTATGCACAGCCATGTCAGGACTCCTAGCACCCAGTTTCCTAGAAGCTGAGCCCAAGTATCTGCTGAGCGTCACCTGTGGCTTTGGCTCTTTGAAGGCAGATTTGCCCTGGCCTGTGTAGTAGGAAACCCAATGTCCAGGAGACTGGTTGGGCTTCAGTTTCAAAGCCAAGCCCTTTGTCTGTCTGGTGTGCCTCTCTCTGGTCTCTGATTCAACTAACCACAAATGCCAGCCTTCAGCAAGGAATCATGAACACCTGAGGGAATAAAAGCAACTCAGAAATCCCTCGGTCCCCACGCCCTGTATTAGTTACAGGCACAGAGTTCAAGGAGCTGGTGCATGGCAATAATACAATTCCTGTCGTCACATGCCTCGGTTCCTGTCACCCACTGCCTGTGTCAGCTTTCTGCCCTGGCTCTCTGGCAACACATAGCCCCTGAGCGGGAGACACTTCTCAACATTCTCATTCTAGGTCGCTCCTGGGAGTTGAAACTGACACCCAACTAGATGAGGCAAGGCCTGGCTATGTAGCAGAGCTCCACTAAGATGGGACAAGTGACAAAATGATTCTATGACTGCAGGAAGACCACCTTCGGAGGTATCTGTTCAGGGCCACGCAGACAACTGTTGTGTCTCCAGCACACGACTGATTGGAACAAGGCTACGCTTCCTGAGTCTCTTTCCCAGAACATTCAAACTGAGATAAAGAATTTTAATCCAGTCTGAGCTGTGAGTTAGAACATGACTCCGAGAGCTGAAGCTGTCTCTGGCAGGAATACATGAAATTCTTTAGTGTAACAGAATGGTGCATGGATGGATGGATGGATGGATAGATGGACAGACAGATAGGTAAATGCAAGGTTAAGAATGAAGCAGGAAATATAGAGTGGAGCAGAAATAAGACCAGGGAGTGGGATTAGAAGACCTCACCAGGGTACCTTGTGTCAATTCCTAGCTTCGGGTACCACCATGCCTCTCATATTTGTGAATCTTTATCATTAGGTCCTTTCTTGTATAGCCTCAGGTAAGTTTTCTGTTACTTCCAGGAAAATTTTAAGTAAAATACATACAATTTTTTAAGGAGGGAGGAGCTTCCTGATTTAAAATCTAGGGCAAAATGCCTACAGCAACAGTGATTGTGGGATCATAGACAGAAGCAAGGGGCCGCAGAGTGCCAGGCCCTTTCAACAGAATCCTAACAAACAGAACTTATTAGGAGACGATAAAGAAGACATTGTGCCCAGTACCAAGTCCTTGGTATCTCTGTGATAATGCCTGAGCTGTGGACCCAAAATTCTCAATAGGTACAGGCAGCTTCTGCTGAACTTTATTCAAATTTTCTCTCTCTTCCTTTCTCTTTTTCCCTCCATCTCTTCCCTTCCCTTCTTTCAACTCACCTTGCAAAATGGAGGTGTCAAAATGACTAAATTCGAGTACTAACTCTGTTAAGCCAAGAGCTTTGACCAGTATTTGGCCTACAGAAAGTGCTCAAAACGTGATACCAACTATCACTATTATCACCCCTTTTGCATAATTCTCCACTACAGCTTCAGCCAACATGGCCCCAGGACTAGAACTGCAGCCCATCCAACAGTAACCCATTATATACAACACACAAGGGCCGGCAGACACACACACACACACACACACACACACACACACACACACACACAGGACACGGGGAGGAGGACAAGGAGAGAGACACACACACACACTGACACACACATATACACATGCATACATAGGGAGAGACAGACAGACGTAGACAGATAGACACACATATATGTACAGACACACAGACAGACAGCCCTGATACATAGCCAGTTTAAAGGCAACCCAAAGTCTAGCAGGTCCAAGGAAATGAGAGTCCCCCTAGCTCCACACCCAGCTGTTGAGCAGAAGCATTTCCTAATGCCACATGGCAATGACCTTGACCAGGTAAGGACTTTTCATTCTAGGAAGTATTTTTTAAGAGTCACAAAATTGTGTTGATAACCAAAATTATACCAAGCCAGCCCTCAGTTCCAGTCAGCTTCCCAGTTCTCTAGCACTGAATAAAGAGTCTGATTCTCAGCCTTCTGGATTTTTAAACATTATTCTCGCAAAACAAACGGGCTGCCTGGCAGACTGCAACACGCCAGCGTGGTAGTCCCTTTCCCTCTGTAGCACTTACTCACCCTTACAGCCACACTAAGAAGGAGTCTTCTTTGTTTAAAACTAGACTACATCATCATTTTGATTTACAAATAATGTTTCATTGGCAGACATGTTGTTTTGGGAATGAAACGTTTTGAATAAGAAACAGTCACGGCACATTGGCCACAGCGAAGATGGAGAAAAACAAAATCAAAGAACAGCAATTACATTTACGGTTATGAATAATTTAGATAGTGACTCGAGGCGCTGTTGAACTGGAAGGCCTATCTACGCTCATCAGACTCCAAGAGCTGCAGGGAAGTGTTTCTGTGTGAATAACGAGCCCCATATTGAAAGCTGCAGAGTGCTATTAAGAGCCTCTGGAAACAGACAGCACAGCGCTGAACGGTCTCCTAGGCCTCGCTGTTTCGTTACTTTTCGCTGACCACGTTGTCAGCTGGGTTAACAGACAGAGAGTTCGCATCAACAGGAAGCAGTTACTGACGTCAAAGAGGTCATGGTGGAAAGCACCCTTGTGAGGAAATTTGATTGCACCATGCCTGAACTGGAAACCACTTGAATTTAACCACATTAAGAACGATTGCAAAGGCTTCACAGCAGAAACAGTGAAATGGAGTCTAATGGTTTTGTTTTTCATCATTCTGCACACCACATAAGATGTTCATTCAAACACCTAGCAACCCTTGGGTCAAGCCTGGGGTCAAGGCATACCTTGTGTGGACAGACTCATCGTGGGTAAGGTTCTTAGGTCTCCAACGTTGCAAGCAAAGGTTTGGGAACTTGGACTCTGAACCTGGAGGAATTCACAACCCCCAAGGCAAGTGTGTCCTGGCGGCCAGAACTTGTAACAGCCTTGTCTTACAATGAACCCTGACCAGCCTATGTACCAGACAAGGGAAACAACTTGACAGGATCTAAGATCACCTAGATGACAAATTTGTGAGCAAATTTCTAGAATAAGTTAATTGGCATGGAAAGACCCTACAACATGGGTGCTGCCATCCTGTGGGCTGGGGTTCCCCAGCTGTATAAAAAGGGAGGGAGCAAGCTGAGTCCTAGTGTTCAACTCTGTCTCCTGATTATGGTTGTGACCTAACCAGCTGCTTCTAGTTCCAAAACAAACCCTTCCGTAAGTCACCTTCATCAGGTTGTTCATCACAGCAAGTGAGGGAGACAATAATGTCCCTCAGGTGAGGAAGGAAAGTTGGTAGAAATATACTAGAAAAGCTGTTCTGGGAGAGGACACTGTTAATTCTGTAGTAAAACTCCAGAGGGTGGTTGGAACAGAGAGATTGGCTCTGTAGTCGCTGCCAAAAACCCCCACCACTTTCTGCCCAATCCAAGACATACCTCCAAGTTCTTTGGTGACCCGACTCCCTACTAGTTGAGTCTCCTCTTGTGAATGCGCTTCTATGTCTCTTGTCTACCTGCTCGCCACCCATCTCTGCCCTCCTGCGGACCTCCCTTTGTAGCCCTCCTCTTCTCTGTCTCCACAGACAGGCAGCGAAGGATTTTGTATTCCAGCTTCTACCAGATCAAAAGGCCATGGAGCCCCACTCTCCTACCTGACCTGCTTTCTGGATTGCCCCCAGTGAAGGCCTTTACAGTCCATGCCAATCCACTCCTGGGATCACAGCCCTGGGCCAGGAGGTCAAAAGTCACTGGCTCAGCCTTCTCACCTACTCATCTGCCTCCTTCCTCTCCAGACAGCAACCTGAACCTGAGTGAATGTCTTAGGCTGTTCTCCAGTTGGAGGGCTTTTACTGACACCTTGGACGTCCACGGTTATGGCTAAACTCCTTAGCAAAGGTGTGAGACTGCTTCTTCAGCCTCTGCGTTTCCTCTCCTATCTCCTGCTGCATCTGGCCGTCTAGGTTTTCAGTGTCCCAGTGATTTGTTCTGTGCTCTGGCACTGCCGTCTTGTGTCTTAGACCATGGCCTCTCTCATAACCAAAGGCCTCCTTTTAGCCCCGCAGGTCAGGGTGGAGACAGCCCCTTCCTCTGCGAAGACTGTTCAAGCCCCTTCAAGATCATCTCCTGCCTTTTCCTACCACACTGCGATACCTTTAACTTCAGGTAGTTAAGATGTGGGCCCGCTATTTTCTTTTTGTATAGATTTTTAGTTCCTAGTCGTTAATTAGCCCCCATACACTAAACTGAAAACACAGAGCGAGCTCAAAAATATCATTCTGTCTTGAAGCAACATGTCTGTCCGGGCTGATGAGATCTGCTCTCACAGTCAGAGACCACTTGGTCTTGAAGATATGGTTTAACAATACCATGATTTGTTAAAAGGCAGGGTCTTATTGTGTAGACCTAGCTGGCTTTGAACGGACAGCACAAAGATCCACCTGCCTTTGCCTAAAGCCTGTATGCTCAGCCTCCATGTATGGCTGTTTTCAAGTGAGATGATGTTCCCATATATGGAAAACAAAAAGAAAAACTACAAGTTTTCTCAAAGCACACTCATGTTATCACTCGCAGATATTTCCATACCAGTTGGGAAATGCTTCCAAAGGTTTGATCATCCATTTCTGAAATCTAACCTTGTATACCCTGGACAAGAAAGTTGGGGTTCCGACTCACAGCGGGCCTCCCTGAGGCTTTCCAACAGTGGAGGCAGTGGCTTTCATAAAAAAAAAAAAAAAAAAAAAAAAAAAAAAAAAAAGCACCAGTTCGATGTTTTGTTGATAAAGTGAAAAGATGATCATTAAATATCAAAACAAGAGAAGCTATACACGCCTCCCACTCTGTGTTTGACACAATCCACTTAAAATACATTTAGTGAACTCATACTTGGCTCCTTGGAGACCTCTGCCTTGTTGTGCAGCAGAACTCTAGGCTAAAGAGAGCCAGCGGGGTATGAGCCAGGTCCTCACCCACACTGAACAAACCCTTGCTGTCACCCAGTTCAGGAGCCATGTAAGTCCCAGGAAGTGCCACAGAGCAGACACTGACAGTAATGACGGCCTTTCCAATCATACACATGCTTTTTATATTTTATAAAACATTTTATATATTTTTGCATGTGTTCACATGTGTGTGGGCAGGCTCATGCCGCGGAGCACATGTGGAGGTCAAAGGGCAACTTTGGAATCAGCTCTCCCCTTCTACCATGTGGGTTCCAGGACTCAGGTAGCTGGGCTTAGTGGTCAGTACCTTTACCCACTGAGCCATCTTGCTGGTTCATATACACTCTTACAAGGGCCCACTTCACTTTCCCTGTGAGAAACAGTCCTCTAGGCTGTGAGGCCAGACACTGAGGACATCACTGGACAGTCACGCAGGGCCACAGCGTCCAGCCAAGGCAGATTCCTCAGGGAATACATGGTACTAACTCAAGGGCACAACTGATACTGAATGAGTCTATACCTAGGATGCTGCTACAATGCACAGGGCAGCCCTCCAAGAGAGGCGTATCCCACCGTGTGTTAAAAGAGGGCCCATGACATGGCGCTGTGCGAGCATTTTATTTATGGTTCACTACAACCATAATAGCTCACCGGCCCTGAGATGGGTCATGCATTAGGGGTGATGTTCTGAGCCGTGTGGAAAGGAACTTTCTCTGCAGATCTGTCCTAAAGCCCTAATAAAGAGGAGTTAGTCGGGTGAATGGCAGGCCCACATTTTATAGGCTTCCAGAAGAGAAATGTAGACCAACTCTGCCTTATGCGCTGCCTGCATTTCCTGACCTAACCCTAAGCAGCTTTCACCAGCAGTAGATGGATGTTGGCTTAGACGGTGTGGACAGTGGCTCATCCCTACCCCGTGTCTCCTCAGAGAAAACCAAAGAGAGCATGGTTCTGTGTTCCCCAGGGAGGGAGAGAGTTGACAGAGCAGCAAAATGCCACAGTAGCTTTCCAAGGAGCGCTGCAAAGAAAGGGAAGGGAGGGCGGCTGATTGGCACTCCTGTTTTGACGGGGAATTATATTCTACATCATTTTAACATTTAAGATGTCATAAACCTTGAGGATGAAATGAAGAGACGCTGGGAAGAGTTCCAACACCCCCTTCCCAGGTCCTGAGAGATCCACGACAGGGCAGAGCTGGGGAGGGGTGAGCTCACAATATAGCGGGCTCTTCTGCTGAAGAGCAGGAAGAGTCCTGCAAGCAGGAAGCCTCCCACAGATCAGAGGCAGAAACACCCTGGGTGGCCCTCCAGGGACCAGGGCGGTACTGACTGACAGCAGAAAGCAGGAAAAGGAGTCTTACAAAAGAGCAGTACAACGGGGTCTTGGTGGCTCAGGAGGTTACTTGGGAGTGGGCAGGGAGGTAGACAAATGTCCCTCCCTGTGGCCTGGAACAGGAGATGCCAGTGCGAGGGGAACACACAAACATGGAGGTGAGCAGACAAGCTAGCTAGGGCTGCGACTCCTCCTATGCTGCCTCCTGACTTAGGCCTGTCAATTACTCAATTAATACAGCACCAATCACCAGCTGGGAGTGATGTGGGGTTTGGATCATGCCTTCTTAATAATAATCAGCAGATACCAAATTCATTCTACCCCACATAAATAAGAGTGCATTGGACACACAAATATAGCTTCAAGGCCAGCTCCCTATACGCCTTCCCAAACATGTGGCTTTTCTGAGCCTGACCAAAGTAGAAATCCAAGAACAACCTCCGAGGAATGACTGGTCACTTGCTGAGTCTACCCACATAGGACAGCTTCAGGCCTACAGATTCCTAGAGCAGCTACACAGGGCAGAGCCTGTTCTTCTTTGTCCCCTACTGTCTTCTCAGGGTGGGCTTCATATCACAGACACTCCATGTTACAAGGGCTGAGTGAATGAATGCTTTCCTGCCTTCTACCGTAAGCTAAGCCTTGCAACAAGGCTGTTTCTACTTATGACCGGCACTGGCTATTTCTGGGGCCCATGAGAAACAGTCATAACCCAGTTCTAACCAGTGATGAAGTATTAACAAGAAACTCAAGTATTTCAAAACTAGAACACATGAGAACCCATGGTTGCTACCCAAGAAAGTCTGGTTTTTACAACTGCATAACTGTCTACAGGGTGGGGTCGACTCACTCCACCTACAGACTTACAGCCTCAGATCCTCCCTGGATAACCATGTCTGTCAAGGTGAGTGCTTACCCAACCTCCCAGGTACTACCTGCAGGCACTGCAAAAACTACAGTGTTAGTTGGTTGGGGACTGAAGTTCTGCAGAAAGCCCAGCACATGGATTGGAGCTTCCACAGGATCCGGAACTTAGTACATGAGTTCAATTTCTCACTGTCACTTCATGAGTGCCAGTCTTCCTTTAGAACAAGAAGAAGGACAGGGATTTCACCAGACTCCCCCCTTTTCAGCTAAAACAGCAGAAGTCTTGGTACTTGAACTTGAAAGGGCAGAGGATTGGCAACTTGACCTACTGTAGTGAACAACCTGTAACTATGCAATCACCAGCTCCAACACTACCAGTCACTGTGAGCACACATGACTAAGGCTAACCCTGGTGAAGACTGGGGACTTCAAAGGAAATGACACCCGGTGCCACAAAACATCTGTCCAGATGTAAAAGTATAGGGGCTGCTTACCCTCCAGAATGTCAGGGGTGGTGACAGCTGTAAACAAGCCAATTATAGTTAAACAACCTCGAGGACAACGGTTTTAACTCTAGACACACCTAGTAGCCTGTGGACCAATCGAGACACGGGGGAAGAGAAACAGTTTCACCTTCTGACTCCCCCACCCACCCAACCCCATTCATAATCAAGACCATGTGACCCAGTAGCCCAAGAGATCAGAAACCCAAATCCTGTGCCTGGAGATGGTCCTCTGAACACCATCCCCAGGGATTGTCGGTTGAGGAAGTAAGCTCACACAACTTGGTCCAGACATCTGAATTTCACCCGTGGACCTATGTCCATAGCTACCAGCCTGAGAGAAAGATGGAGCATGCTGACAGGTTGGAAGCAAACAGAGCTGGAGAACACCAATGCCATGTTCTAGTTTGTTTTCTATTTCCATCTGAGCCAAAGGCAAACGAGAACAAATGACCCAGAAGCAGACCACATGGCATGAGAAGTAGTCATTGCTCAAGGAAAGGAAGAAACCTAGTTCCAGAGAGAGCAGAGGAAAATATCCTTGGGTGTTTCAGAAAAGGCCAGAAAACACATATGGTACACAAGAACAATTCTTTCTAACAACCCCTTTCTTTTCAGATGTATATACTGCACAGAGGGGAGATTGCTTGCTACAGTGTAACAGGCATGGCATAGAACGGCATAACCCAGGCAAGAAGCCACATACTTTCAGGTAGCCCCTTGCTGTGTGATCCAGGATAGATTGTTTAACCTCTCTGGAGCTCAGCTGTGCAAACTGTTCCAAGGAGGATGCAAACATCTTCACCTTCTGGGATTGTTTGGAGTACTGCAAGACATTTTGCCCAACAGGTATTTATCAGATAGCAGTGTGCACTTTCTGGGGCAGCAAGAACGAGTAAAGCATCCAGAGTGCACTTCAGTGAACTTCCAGCTTCTGCACCTGCCCATCCTGCAGAACGGACACATTCAGACTCCAACAATGATCAACCAGGCACACTGATGCTAGCAGAGGCCTCTGCAGACAGACCATCATCTCCTTTGTCTTCTCCTCTTCTCTCCTAGCCTGTAGCCTTGGGGGGTCTCTTCTCCTTGACCAGGATGGCAGAGTATCAGAGCACAGGGAGATGATGGCATGATGGGAGCTGAGTGTGCCTCCTTCCCAATCCAGCTGATGGTAGCACCTCAGGATGCACTTGGGACTGGCTCAGTAAATTGTGGACTGTGGGCTGTGGCTAATCTGCCCCTGCCCTGTGTATGCAGCTCCCTCCCCACAAGGGACTCCTTCTAGAGGCTCTTTACTCACTAGGGAGAAAGGCAGTCTTTTCTTTTCTCTTCTTTTCTTTTCTTTTCTTTTCTTTTCTTTTCTTTTCTTTTCTTTTCTTTTCTTTCCTTTCCTTTTCCTTTCCTCTTTCTCTTTCTTTCTTCTCTCTCTCTCTCTCTCTCTCTCTCTCTCTCTCTCTCTCTCTCTCTCTCTCTCTCTCTCTCTCTTTCTTTCTTTCTTTTTGGACTGGAGATGCCTAACTAGGCAAACTAGGAAATAAAGAACTTCTTAAAGACACCAAGTGCTAGGAAAGCCAGAGCCCAAACTTTAACTCAAGGTTCCCTTGTTATTACCTGCCCCAAAGGGGGGTGGAATAATAACCCCTTTCTCACCTCTACATATTCTGCTTTACTAATAACTAATATGACAACAATGGAGAGGAAAATACAGAGGAAGCAACGCTCTCTTGCCCTTGTGTTACCAAGTCACTTCCCTGACATCCTTAGCGTCTGCTGAGAGCGTCCTGTGCCTGTGTGCACAGATTCTGAACAATCTCGCCTTCTGCAATTGGGGCTGGGCTTTGCTGCTACTCCTCCGCCAGCTAGGAGCAGCAGATCCCTCTGGCCTGTCTCGAGCTCCATCTTCAGGACTGACCCAGGAAGTCTAGCAGCCCAGGCTCTGAGGAAACCTACAGCAAGGGGCCGGTCCTGTCCTTCCTGTCCCTGGGAGCCTCTGTGGTCTACAGCCATTAGAGAAGCAGAGGTAAACAGAGTTGAATTCCTAAGGAGTGAGGAGGGACCTCGGTACAGCCCTCTTCTAGGTTTTGGACACAGGATGTCCTGTATTTTTGAAGCAGAAGGCCTGCTCAGATAAACTGGGTCTCTGAACAAAGACTGGGGCATCTGACCAATATTGACTTTGCTGCTTCCCCCAACCCCTTCCTGGGAGGCTGCTTTCTGTCTTTGCTCCTTTCTCCCTCCTCCAGCCTCTCCCTCTGGCTGGCCTCTTACCCCACCTATCTGCCTCTCTGAAGCTCAGTTTTCTCTGCCTGGCCTCAGCTGAAAGCTCTTCTTACTCAAGCGGGAAGCCTGTGGAAGAAAGGCGGTGGGCCTCCATTCCAGGCCATAAATGCCAATAGGCTGACAGCCCCAATGAAGATGAAAGGACCCGGAAGCAAAGTCAGCTTCAAAGCACCGAGGACAACAGCATGTGCTAGATTTGTGACACGGGTCCCTTGTAACCAAGTGTTCCTTGGCTAAAAAATGCCTTATTCTCACTAGCTCTGTTGTTTAAAACAACAAAACAAAACATGCATTTGAAAACTGTGTACCAACCCAGCAACTCCGCCACTCAGCTACTGTCCTGATGAGATTTTTATCATCATTTCTGGCTGGTGCCTTTGTAGGGAATGGAGAGCCACTTTGCTGTCTTGGCCAGAACTTGATATGGATACAAACCACTCATCTTTGTAAGTACTGTATCCTTTCCTGGAACCTTCTAGTTCTACGGTTTCTTAAAAGTGCTGGGTGTGAGGGAGTGTTTTATTATTTCCATGTTTCTCTGAACTACAGACAAAGCAAAGATAATAACCGAGTCTATCTTATGGAGCGACAACATGCCATTAGTCATGCATGCTAGGTGCTGATGACAATGTCTGATATCCAATACTTTTGAATTTTTTTAAGTGACCTAGTGGATCTGGAACTCCTGGACTCTACCTCTCATAGCCTGTCTGAG
This sequence comes from Mus musculus, assembly GCF_000001635.26. Lineage (NCBI taxonomy): Eukaryota > Metazoa > Chordata > Mammalia > Rodentia > Muridae > Mus > Mus musculus. Next base: position 73,707,993 of record NC_000078.6, on the reverse strand, counting down.
ACTCCAGGTCTGAGCCATCACATCTGGAAGAACACCCACTTCAATTAGTACATTAAGTGTTTTCCCTTTGCTGAAAGCTCAGGTCATTTCAACTTAACTCAGATGATAAGAAAATAAATAACTCCAAAATCTAAAACAAAGAAAAAGATCTAAATAGATATTTCTCAAAACAAGAAGTATAAGTGGCCAATAGATACATTTAAGAGAAATGATGGCCACTAACCATCAGAGAAATGCAAACTGAAGCCACCCCAAGGTGGCTTTTCCCTGCTGGAGCTGCTATTAAAAGGATGAAAGGAATTGAGCTCCAGCAACACAGGAAGGAAAGAAGGCCCATCCATCCGTGTGCACAGACACTGGGCCTGTGAGTCCGTCAACCACCGCCCAAATCCAAATGGAGACGCCTCAAAAGTTAAAATGGAATATGCGTATGATCCAACCAACAGTTCCACAAGCTCGGTTTATATCCAAGAAGTCTGAAGTCAGAAGCAAGATGATTGAAAAGAGAACTGCACGCCCTGTTCACGGCAACATTATCATCGTATGGCTGGATGGACAGAGATATGGATGGATGGACCCAGAAAATGTGGGGTGGATACACAATGAGCCATCGTTCAACCTTAAGACGGGAGGAAACCCTGGCATGTGTGGCAACACAGATGGATCTGGAGAAGATTAAGTGAAATAAACCAGGCATAGAAAATCAAATCTAAAGAACTCCCAGGAGCAAAGGATGGATGCCAGGGCTGAGGGTAGGAGCTAGGGAGCTGTCAATCAAAGACTATCAGCAATGGACTAATAATATATATTAACCATCTTTAAGGTTTAAGCATTTTTAAAAACATTCATTTATTCATTTGTTTGTGTGTGTGTGTCTTTATATGTGAATGCATGTATGCCACAGCAGATGCAAGGCAATTAGAGGACAACTTTAGAGACTTGGTTCTTTTCTTCCACTCTGTAGGTCCCAGGGATCAAATTCATCAGGCCATCAGGCTCAAGGCAAGTGCCTTTACCCACCACCCCTCACCAACCCAAATCAAGCATCTTTACATACAACATCTATCGTATTATTGTATTGTGTCTGTTGGCTACACAATGAAAATAAAACCAGCAGACCTAACAGCTTTTACAGGTGAAGATAAAGACAATTACTCACAAAGTGTTGGAATTCCTGACGCTATCAGAAGGTCTGCGATTTCTCACTTATTTCTAACAGTAACATTTAAGGAGAGATATGAGCCAAAGAGTTTAGGGATTTTTAACCTATGCAGAAAGCTTGATAAAGTATCTAGTGTTTGAAAATTGCTTTTTGTTTTATTTTTGGTAGGAACAGAAGGAGCTCCTAAACTCCCACTTTATGGTTTAGAGGGGGGAGCTCTGGGACGTTGCCCTTGCTTGGTGTGGGGAAGTGGGTTCATCACGGAACAGCCTTAGCTTTTAAAAAGAATTGTTATTCCTTGAAAATTCCATAGACGTGTGCAATGCATTTTAACCATATCTGTTTCCCATTCCCTCTCACCAGGCCCCTCAATATATTTTTCTTCTAGCTTCAAATCTCCCTCCCCAATAATCCATTAACTCCAGCAGTGTGCCCATATGGACATGGCTGTGGCGTCATCCACCGAGGCTCGGGCAGCTAGCTGCGGCCCCGACCTGTGAGTAGTCAGTCTCTTTACCTTCCCACTGGATCCTCACAGAGGTCTCACTTCTGAGACCAGGACTTGGAGAAACGCAGAAAAGACTTTGACAACAGACTCAGCATTTCGACCTAGGGTCACCGAAGAGAACTTGAGTGGACAGTCCCAAGGGCAATGCTTTTCCATCTCTCCAGGCAGATGCTTCAGTAGCTGATGTGAGACTGCACATGACCCATGGGTCAGAGTCAGCCTGGCCTATACCTGAACCCTGTCTCCAACACTACCAAGCCAAGAGGACCTTAGTGAGCTCCTCCCATCTCTGGGCTTCAGCAATAGAGATTCCACAGGGCCAGACATGAGGGAGTTCACGTTACTGAACATGGACTCTCCCAATGAAATGTCATTTGCCAGGCCATTTGGGGAAAACTCCAGTGCCCTAACTAGATGAGCTACTCAGAGGACAGAAGGCCACAGTTAGCACCCGACTCCTCACTTGAGGGGCCATGGCTTGCAGAGTCAAGTAGCTAGAGCCATCCAAGTTTACCGTTCCTCGTAGTGACTAGCATTTCCAGTCCTTTATAGCCAGCTTTACAGGAGATAGGGGTAGACATGGAGGATATTTCCAGATGGAAGAATAACACTTGAGTCCCATAATTTCCCAGAGTGAAATGAAGACCCTGTCTCTACCTGGCCATGTGAAGAACTCATTTGCTTCTTGGTTCCCATCACTCCTTTCACCCTCTAACCTGAAGGTCAGAGCATTCCTCTCCCCTCCTTCTTTGTTTGGGAGCCAGCACCTGTAACCCACAACCTTTAAAAATGCTCCAGACTGTCACTGCTCAGGTGGTGAGAAATCAAGGCCACTTTACAGTCACGACTGCCACCCTGTGGCCAAACATCAGACCTTTAATAGAAGAGGGGGGAAAAAAACAAAAACAAAAAACAACCACCAGGGATGCTAATGAAGACTTCAGCTGTAAGTCCTAGGAATCTCTATGCCCACTGAAACTTTATTACTGCACAGGGTCACTGCACAGATTAAATACGACAGTACACACAAAGCTGTCAGAACAGTGCCTAGAAGGCAGACCATAAAATGTCAGCCGCCATGTTAACTACCATAGAGGTAAGCACCACTGGACTCCGTCCAAATCTTAAATGCTCGAGTTTCCTGAGCAATACTACCTCCAATAATATGCCACGTAGAAATGCTCTATAAACATGCAAAAATGAAAGTACACGGGGACTTGTGGCAAGATGGGTTGAAATAAAAAACCAGATAGGTAATTAACCACACACACACACACACACACACACACACACGTACGTACGTACACGCAGAGACAAGGGATAGATGGATGGATGAATGGATGGATAGATAGATAGATAGATAGATAGATAGATAGATAGATAGATAGATAGATAGATAAAGTCTAAATATACAGCCTTGGCTGCCTGATTGGCCTTGAAACCACAGAGGTTTGCTTGCCTGCCCCTGAAGCCCAAGAACTGAGATTAACAGCATAATCCACTGTGCTTGGCACAATATGTTCTTAATACAGAATACTCTACAGCTATTAAAAATGAAGCAGCTAGATGTATGCCAATATGATAAAACCTCCAAGATTTAACTGTTACTGTGTTTTTAAAAATTAGTGCAGTCATAGTCGAAGTTCAGTCTTGTTTGCGTTTTAATTTTTCTAATTATTTTGTGTGTATGGGTGTTCTACTTCCATTTATATCTGTGCATTACATGCATGTCTGGTACCTGGCAGAGGCCACAAGAGGGCATTAGCATTCCTGGGAGTGGAGTTATAGACCATGTTAGGCACCGTGTGGCTACTGAGAATTGAACCTGAGTCCTCTGGGAGAGCAACCAGTGCTCTCAACTGCTGAGCAATCTCTGCAGGACTTTCCAGATTTTGTGTTTTTTTAAAGGGTGGTGTGCATCTTTTATGCATCAAAAACTCCTTAAAAGGCTTCCTGTGACAGAGAGAACAGACATGTGGAGGATGCACATGCCGTCAATTAAAGAAGCTGGCTTTCTGTGATTAAACCTGGCCCTTCATTCCTCTACATTAGTTTCTTCCCAGGTTTTCTGCTGCATTCCACAGCCTGGTCTTTGAAGTTACAGTCCTGTGCAGTCACAGTCAAGACCACCTCAGCTTTAGAGCCTCACTGAGCTTCGTTCACAATGGATGCTCCGCCTCAGCCTAGCTCTGTGGAGCTGTTTACCCACTGTGGGAAGCATTCTCTTTGCCAGCAATATCGAAGTCTCACCTTCGCCTCAGCTTAGCTGTTAATTTCCATCACCAGTAAGGTGGGGTGCCGCTGTGTGTTTCCCCAAGGGCACAACCAGGTTCAGTCTCCCAAACAATAGGAAAACCTGACCTATCTGACAGGAAATCTGACTGGAAGACCTGTTGGAACTTGGATGGATGCTTTCTTAGAGGTCACCTTCTTGCTGATTAGAGAAGCCCAAGTATGGACCCAATTCTAGAAAGGCGGCAGCATGACCTGGCCCAGAGAATGGACCAGAGTTAGTGCAAGATGGTTTTGATTCATTGGCTCCATCTTGGTGAGCTATCTCCTCTCCCAGCTCCTGCTGCTAAAAAAAGATGACCCAATAGACCACGGAAGAAGAGTGGCCCATGCTACCCCATGACCTCTGTTTTGGATGCTGTCCTGTGAAAGTGTGATGTGTAAAGGTTCATCAAATACTGTGAGCTACCAAGTAGAAGACATGTCTAATGGCCCTGGGCCACAGATCCAATCCTAGTGATCACCACCAGACTTTACACTCATCCTATTGAACCAAGGGCACCATGATTTTTGTTTAAACTCTCATTAGCTCAGCATTCTACGGACTGCAACAAAAGGCATCCTAGATTGCTACTCTTAACCCATCGAATCCCAAGACTAGTGAAGGCACCAGGCAGAGGAACTTTATGGACAGGAACAAGATCTTGGGATGAATCAAACCAAGGTGCTCTTTCTGGGTCCTTCTAGATCCACTTCTCGACTCCTTCATTCGGGTTCAAGGCTGTTCAGAACTTAGGACAAGAACCATAGCCAAATTCGCCAAGATAACTCATGACATTGACTCTACCCTCAGACTTCTGTAACCGCTCTACTGCAGGAAACTTATATATGAAGACCTTTTCAAAATCAGGGACCACAGCCCTCAAGGTGAGCCTTTCATGGGACAGCATGAAGGAAGGGGTTAATGTATTAGCCCCTATCACTTGTGCCCAGGTTGTCAGACATGGCAATGCCTTGAGGGCCGATTCCAGGCAACTCCGTGACATCTTCAACACCTCACTAATATCTCCTCTTTCTGTGAGACAGGAGGCTGTGAGGTGGGGAGCACCATCATAGTCACTAGGATAGAAGGGGGAGCACCTGTCATACTCATAGTGGGGAGTACCCAGCCATACTCACTGGAGTCTGAAAGCAGCAGAAGAGCTGGGTGAGGAAGGGGTGGTTGCGGGCCAAGGACAGGATCCTCTTCTCAGTCATGGTGCACTCTACATCATCATCCTGCAGAATCACGTCCTTCTTCAGCACCTTCACGGCGTACAGTTCTCCTGTCTCCTTTATCCTGGCAAGCATCACCTAGAGCAAAGCAGGAGGGAGCATGAGGGAGACCCGAGGCTTGAGAGTGTGGGTACATGTGAGAAGGTCCGGTGTCCCCCCACATACATGTACGCCAACAGCACACATACACAGCATGCTTGTTACTTCAATCCAGCCGGCCAAAGCCCAGACTCACCTTCCCGAAGCTCCCCTTCCCCAACACCCGGATGAACTCAAAGTTGTCGATGCCGAATCTGCTGGAAGAGTTAACACCGATCCCATTTCCTTCTTTGGAGCCCTCCTTTCCCTGCCGTCTTAGTGTCGACCTGGAAATGAGTTTCTGCAAGGAGGAGGAAAGTAGAAATGACGCTGTGAGCTCAAGGTGGGTATGGATGGGGAGACCTCCCTATGCAAGCAGCCTGTCTCCACCCAGTCCTGGGCAGATGTCCAGCTTCTTTAACTGAAAACTATCTTGCCATCCACTTCTGGTCTGTATGCACTGCCGTGTGGAGAATATGCCCAAGCTTGTGCATAAATGAAGATGCCAAGGCCTTAGGCTTGTCACTGTGGTTTCTGCTGCAATGGCTTCACCACAGAGAAGTCAATTCTAGGGGAGTCACCTAGTGACCACTTCCCGCAAAGGGTGGTTTTCATGCTTGCTCAGAGTCTCGGCAGCAGGACCAGAATATGTTTTTTAATATAAAAATTTAAATTATACAAATAAAATTCAATGTGAAATAGGAAAGACAGTAAATATAAATAAATGTTAAGTACCTAAAATCCCAGCAGCCTTCTCTTAGTACATATATTTAAAACAATGTACAAAGATAAAACATTTTCATACTAAATTTTAAAATATGACTAAATTATTGTCTTATTGTACACAGTATTATTTTTAAATGGTCACAATGACTTTTTACATCTTTAAATTTTTTTTGAGAATGTGAGGCTACTTCTAAAAAATATTTGTTTTTATTATTTTTAAGTGTGTGTGTGTGTGTGTGTGTGTGTGTGTGTGTGTGTGCATCTTTGTATGTGCATCTGCAGATGTGTGCCAGAGTCATGGAGGCCAGAAGAGGGTTTTAGATCCCCTGGAGTTGAAGGTAGGTGGCTGTGACCTGCCTGACATAGATGCTAAAAAACTGGACTCTCAAGGGCAGAATGCCCTCCTAACTGCTGAGCCACCTTTCCAGCCCCCAGGAGGCTGTTATTGTTTAACTGTGTTTGCCTTTGAGGTGCTGTGACTGGACCCCATGCTCCACTCATGCCAGACAAGCACTGTACCACCAAGCTGCTCCCCAACTCTAAGAAGATGAATTCTGGAGTTCTTGATGTATCTGGTTAAAAAGGATGTGTCTAGACTTTAGGCCCTAGAGAGACTTACAAGCAATGCTGAAAACAAGCCAACTACTCCACAGCCTGAACCTCCAAGGATCTTATATATTTAACCCCACAAAACAGGCATTAACAATACAATAAAATGGCTTATATTTAAAAACACAGCAGTTTTTATAGCTCTCCTTCCAAATCTACTGTAGACTTTTCAAAGACAGAAAAGTGGTCCCAGCTTGAATCTTACTTCCTTAACCTGCACTCTTGGTTAGAGCTAAAACCTCAAAGCTAGAGTCCCCTAATCTTTTTTTTAACCCACTTTTCTCTTTGATTACTTATAATTCTATCTTTTTAATGATGTGCTGTCAGCAGGTAGATGTTTCCCCCAGTATTGAATACCATAACACTAAAGACACTTGATGTTACAGAGAAGGAGGCACTGCCCATTCTGGGACTGTCACATAGCCTGGCTCCAGATCTCACAGCCATCCAGACATGGCTGCTTCCCAGCCTCCAACCAAGGATGTGGGCCAGAAAGACAACACTAAGAACTAGGAAGCAGCAGCTAAGGCTCTGATGGACAGCATCAGCTGGATGTCACTTGGGGAGGTTGCAGGACAAAACACAGCCAGGGCAAGAAAACCACTCCACCCATTCCCAAGCGTCCCGAGGAAGGAGCTGTCTGCTGCAGAAAGCAGGAGATGAACTCACAACCCTGGACACGTGCTGCAGTCTAGGGAAGTGGAGAACCCCAGGCACTGGCACCTTCAACCCCATTTAGAGATAAGGAAGCAGAGGCCGGTGGCTTCTGACCAGCTGTCCCGATTGGACACCAGCCAGGGGCGTACCCTAGGCATCTGGATTCTGAGATTCTTGCCAGACCAGATTGATAGGAAGCTGATTTTAAGGGGAGGTGGGGGGTGAGTCCGTTCTCTTGCTTCATGATATACATGCATGCTCACTGTTTTGAGCCCTAACTGTGTAGACTCTAGTTGGGGAGATAAAATGCCTTTTTTAAAGCACAGCAGACTTGTTCACTGGATTTGCTGAGATTATGTCCCCCTAGACTCTCATTTGAGCTCATTGCACCGGAATAACTTGCAACCTACAATACACAGCCAGAGGCAAAGGGCTCACCGAGGTTGGAGAAATATTTCCGGGTTGGAGACCCATCCCTGCCAGGGTCTTGGCAAGCTCCACGGCATTCACCCCGCAGTTTGGGGCCACGTTCGCCTGACACCGAATATGTACATTCATCTTACATACTGGAGGGAAGAGAAGAGAATCCAGGTTCACAAACGTGCTTGCAGGGAACATCGGTAGCCTAACGACTGTGACAGAAGAACGATACGGGCAGCTGGCAGTGTGATCTCACAAGATTAAACTCGCATTTAGAACAAGTCCTGGCATTTTCCCTGCTTCTGATTAGTGCAGAGGCAGAAATGCTAGAGCATGAAAGAATAGCAGGCTTCGAATAATAGATTTTGACTCTCTTCACCGTGGCTCGAGAGGATAGACTCATCTAAATCACACGTAACAGTTGCCTTGGCAGCAAGACACGATACAGAGATGAAGATGCTCATCACAGAGACCATCACGGGGCGGTTAGATAACAAAGGATCATGCTAACTGACTGCACTCCCTCTTGCCATTAAATAAAGGCAGCAGTCTCCAGGCTGCAGCTTGGTCACTGTTCAAACAAGGTGGAAATGGGTTTCTGAAGGGTTTATGCACCTTCTTTCCGGGTACTGCTGTGGTTGGGTGGTACTCCTAGCCCACAAAGAACATCCGGTAGGGCTGTGGTTCTAACTGTTTTATAGGGAAGAAAAAAAATAGCAAACTTTGAAGTGTTTGAAGGTCAGGGTTAATGACATTTGGAGAAGGGAGCAAAGCAAGCTACATTTCTTGTTATCTGTGAAGCTCCCGGGACAATGACAGCTCCCAGGTTTAATCGGCAGACATAAATTACTATCATGTTTCTTGAAGTGGGTCCTGCTGACAGAAGGCCCGGCTGAAGCCTTGTGCAATAAATGTCTCTTCGATGGAGCCACTCCGTCTTTGGAGACACAGAACAACCTAGACGTTATGGGGATTGCGTTTGTCCTTTGGGAAGCTTTCTTTATGAAAACGGACACCGCGTGAAGCAGAGAGAGGCCCTGATGCTTAAGCTCCATTAGCTTCATGGGAAATCGACTGGTATAGAGAGATGCAAACGACAAAGGCCTTTTAGAAAAGCCCTGTGGCAATAAAACCAAAAGTTGAAGGAGTCAAGTCACTGCAGGTCTGCTGCTCTGGGGCACCCGGGAACAGAGGGCTACAGGTGATCCCTATGTGTGGATCTGTACCCTAGCCGGAAATACAGGAAAACGGAAGTGGCTCACTCCCCGTGAGAGCCTGAGACCAGTAGCAAGCAACACCTCAGGCAAAGCTGCTGCTTCACTTAAGCTTGCTGCTGCTTCAGGTGAATGAAAAACGGTGCCACAGGGCCAGAGAGATGGGCTGTTTGTGCTGGTTTTCTTCTTACCCCAGGCTGCTCTGGGCCTCACTATGTAGATCGACCCTTGGTGCTGGAATTAGAGGCATGAGTTACTACGCCTTGCTAGAATTTGGTCCCTTTTGCTGACAGACAGTTTGACTGTCCCAGACAGCCAACGAAAGTTGTCATCCTAGTGTGTGTCTCATAAGGCTTCAGGTGCACCCCAGATAATCACATACTCATGGAAAATGACTCCGGGCCAATAGCTCCACAACCCCTAACAAAACAGGTGCTGGCCTTTACCCCACTCAGAGCCTTTGAAAAGGCAAGAGCTCCAAACAGCACCGTGTGCAGTTGGTGAGGTGCCAGCCACCATCAAAGCTTCAGCTCTCGCTCTTTGCCCTACCAGCTTCTTCAGTCACACCACAGGACTCTTGCAGACAACCCACGCAGCTCCTGCTAATGTGACAGCTCAACTGCTCCCTACTTCTGATGAGAGCCAGTTCTCACTTAGAACCCAAACCTTCTCTTCTGGTCATTCAGCTATACCTCCTCCCACCTGTGCTCTCTCTCTCTCTTTCTCTCTCTCTCTCTCTCTCTCTCTCTCTCTCTCTCTCTCTCTCAGAGAACCCATTTTCAAAGCCCTCTTTCAAATGCCTCTTAAAAGCATACTCAGCAACAAGTAGCCAACAACTAGCACAGTAGATCTTTAGATGTAACTTCTAATTTAATCTATATTATTATAGGGATCTGACACACTTCTCTTTACATGTACTCCAGCCCAACCAGTGATGCTTAAATAACACAACTCAGGTATTAATATGTAAACCATCAGCCCCAGGTCAGATTATAAGCCCACAGAACTTCAAAGGCTTATAGTACAATGCTGTCACAGAGAGAAGGAGGAAGCCAGCACTCCTTACTTTTACACTGAAGTCCTTGTCGCATTATCCCCCAGAGCAGGGAGCCACAGTGGTCACAGAACGTGGGCACCTTGTAATTGTGAACGTTGAACTTGTGTGGGATGTTGATGCCAAACCGCTGTTCTGCAATCTGGGGGAAGAGGAGGATAGGTCAACTCTCTCAGCAATGTCTTTTGTGATGACCGGAGTGGGAAATGACGAGGATTATGGTGACACCCGTGCTGGGTATATTATTATACCATGCAGAACTGTCCTGCTATTTGGATCTTAGCACACTTTGTTGATGAATAAGACAGGACTAAGATACAGGATATAGGTATATGATGAACCATTCACCATTTGGAGAAAGAAGGAGAAGTTATCATTTCCTTCATCTTTTATATTCGGATCAAAACGCTCTCTGCGTCATGCCACAGTGACCCTGCAGTGGCCACCTCACTCAGCCCCTCTAGCCTCTGGCATTTGCTTATAGACAAAGTGAGTGCCAACTTAATGGTCTCTTATGTGTCATATCTCTTGTACCCCCTTGCCATATGCTCTCTGGTCAGCCTTACAAATTGAAGCAAAAACTACAGGTGCAGCATGAGAAAGGGTAAGACAATGACTGTTCCTCTCTGGACTTTCCTGGCCTCTTTCCTTTACGAGCTCTAGTTCATATCTCTCTGTGTGTTTCACTATCATGCATGTTCATGTCATGAGTCCCCAAGTTGGGCTTTCCCAAGCATCTGCAAGTCCACTAAGTTTCAACAACACTCCCCTTGCTTTCTCCCTCTTGAATTTAGAACATCTGCCCATCCCAGGGAAACGCAACGGAAGCTTAAACACATTTCCCTGGAGTCCCTACGAGGCTGAAGGAGGCCCAGTGTCTCTTTGCTTAGCAAGCATTATGTACAGTTGACATACTTGTCAATTCAATTTAACTGCTGCTAATACACACGAGTGAGGCCCAGATATTTCAGACTGATACACAGAGGCTGTGGATCAGGCCTGGGCTGACAAGGATCACTAGTGGAGGCAGGCCTCAGCATTGGAAAAGCCAGATGCTATATAATAGGCCCAGGCCTCTTTCCCCCAACTAGAGTCCTCTCTCTAGAACAGTGTAAGTGGTGTCTACATCTTTGATCAGCTGAACACTGACTGTGTCCTTGCAAGGTGTTATGCTCTGAATGCTAAATAAGTCTCACAAGCTTGTGTTCAAAATTCAGGGGTCCCCAGTCAGTAGTGCCACTGAGCATGGCTACAGAGTCACTGAGAGGTGGGATCTAGCTTTTTAAAAGTCCATTCTTAGTGGCAGAATTTTGCAGGTAATACCCCACCCTAAGTCTCAGAATCAGTTTCTTCTCCACCCTGCCGGGAACTGTTCTGCTCTGTACAGCTCTCCCCATTCTTCAGTCTGAAGTATCTAAAACCACAAGACAAAGTAACCCTTTTCTCCTGTTAGTACAGGTTACTGTGGATAGTTATGGGTTACTATGGGTAGTTATGGGTTACTATCCATATACTATGTTAGTATGGGTAGTTATGGGGAGGCATTCTGTGGAAGTGAGGCAAAGTTACCACTAGGCAAAGTGAGGTCAGACTGCCAAAGAACAGAAATACAAATTCCAGCAGCACTGTTGTGGGTCCTAAGGACTATGGGAGGGCTGTGGGGAGAGGTGAGTAGGGAAGAGTAGAGAGAGAGAGAGAGAGAGAGAGAGAGAGAGAGAGAGAGAGAGAGAGAGAGCACACACAGAGGGAATTGTGCTTAGTCAGCAAACTAGCACTCACTTACCTTGGCATCCACTTTGTTAATATTGTTTTGGCAAGTGCAGGCTGTAACAATTAGATGATGGCAGCGTTTATGGACGACGCAGGTGCACACTGGGAAATTAAATCCAGCAATTACACATTTATCAGAGCCTCCTAGGACAGCCAGTTGCAGCAGTCAACGAAAGCTGCCCATGCCAGAAACTTGGCTTGGATGTCTGGCCACATCCTGGCAGCCAGTGCCCTCATCCTTCCTGCATCTACTGACACCATCCTAACAAGACCTTTGTTTACATCCAAGCTGTCTGCCATCTTGTCCTAAGCTGTCCTCGCCTTCCTGACTGCGCCCCATCCTTCAGAGAAATCTTTTCACAGTATAACCCTGGTCATTTCTGTCCATGCCTGAACACTTCCAGTGGGTTTCTCATGTCCATCAACAGTGTTCAAACCCAGCACGGTTCCAAACGTATGGCCTTTCTCTGCCTCTCCAACATAGCCTACTCACCTGGTAACTGCATCTAATGCTTATGACAAGATAAAACCCAAAGAATATCTCACCCCAAACTGCCTCTCCTCCTCTGATTTCCTACAGCCCCTCAGACTGACTCCTACTTCAAATCTTCCACATGTGGCTGGGGCCTGCCCGGAATTCCCTGAATGATGCTGGGGGCTGAATGGGCAGTTGAATAAACACTTGCAGAACGGTTCAACCAGCTGTGTGAATATTTAGAACTCTGACAATATGCTTTCCCGTTTGCAGCCCTATAAGGGTGTCGTAGTGTATATGGAATGAGCAAGAAGCTGGATATGGTGGCACATGAATTTAATCCCAGCACTTGGGAGGCAGAGGCAGGTGGAGATATGTGAGTTCAAGGTGTGTGTGGTGTGTGTGTGTGTGTGTGTGTGTGTGTGTGTGTGTGTGTGTGCGCGCGCGCGCGCGTGCGTGTGTGCGTGCGCGCACAGGACAACTCTGAATCTACCCTGCCACCTAGTGGGATCCAGGATTCAACCTCAGGTTCTCGGGCTGCACAGGAACGGCCTCCTGCCTGCTGAGCCACTGGCTGGCCAGACAGCATGAGTCTTGTGCTTTCTGTATGTTTCTTGTTTGTTACAGTAGGTTTAAGGTCCAGCGGGTGTTCTCTGCTGGTGAATGTTCCACGTGAGCTTAGGAGGAATGTGTTGTCTGACGCTGCAGGCTGGTGCTTCCCATCAACGTCAGTTTGATCACACTGTGACAGCTCTGTTTAGATCAACCAAAGCCTTACTGCTCCTCTGCCTGGCCTGGCCGAGGCCAGCAATGATCGACAGAGCAGCTATGACAGTAGGCCTGTCTACCTCCCTTGTGGTCCAAGGGCCTTGTTCTCACGTGCTTCCCTGCCCACTGTTAGGTATGTACACGCCAACCACATTCATGTCTGTCTGAAGAACCGGCCCGGTTACTACTACACACACAGTGGCCTTCTTAGCTCTGGCCGTTTCCTCTGCCTCAAGCCTGATTAGTCGGAAACACCACCCTGTGCTTCTGATGAGGGTGGGCCCGCATACTTCTCTCCTACCACACGTTTGGTTTTACGTTCTTCGGTGAAATGTAAACAAAACTTTCTCATGCCTCCTAACTAGTGTTCTTTCCTGTTCTTTAAAGAGCAGGTGCCCCACCAGAAGTCAGCCATCAGATGTCTCAGCGACATGCTGAGAGGAAAAACAACACAACAGATGTACCCTTAAGTCATACATTTTAATCTGTCAATGGTACCCTTGTGTATCTAGAGCTTCTCAATCTATATAAGAATGTATATGATGGAGATATATATATATGGATATATATATCACTAGAGAGCATACCCCTATATTAGACAGGTCCAGGCTGAAAACTGTTATCGTCCTACCTTGTGAGCTATTTTCTCACTTAGGACTGAATTCACATTTATAGGTCCCTTACAATTGCTATGCTTGCTCTCTCTAACTTTGAGAATTCAGTGGAAATTTTCATACATAACTTAGATTCAAGCTTATGTCTCAGTCAGTTCTCCTAAGTGGGGGGGGGGGGGGGGGGGGGAGACACGACCCACATTGCATTGCTTCCTCCAAAACAGAAAGAGGATTTTCCTTATTTACATGTGGACCGGCTCTGTAGAATACATGGCACGGCTACCAGTCACCTGCAGAGTGAAAGTCAAGATGCCCAGTACTACAGATACAGACTGACCAAACTCAGGGCAACAGGAAGGGAGCCCCACGGAAGGCCATGGGGACCCAGCCCACACCCCTACATAGAAGGAGGCTGCTTTCACACTTTGAATTTATTTAATTTTAAGTCTTCAAGAATGATACTAAGTTGATTTTACCTTAGAATTCTGAAAATGTATTTAATTGTGGATTTTTTTCTCACATTCGTTCATTCATTGAGTTACAGATCAAGACCATGGCCTGGTACATGCTAATATCTCATTTTAAAAATGAAGTTAATTAAAAAAAACTGAGGACTTTTTACTTTATTTTTTAAAATATTATTTATCCAATGTATATGAGTACATTGTAGCTGTCTTCAGACACACCAGAAGAGGGCATCAGATGCCATTACAGATGGTTGTGAGCCACCATGTGGTTGCTGGGAATTGAACTCAGGACCTCTGGAAGAGCAGTCAGTGCTCTTAACCGCTGAGCCATTTATTTTATGTTTATGGTGCTTGGCCTGTGTGTATTTTTTGCCATAAGCATGTAGTACCCCTGGAGGCCAGAAGAGGGCATCATATCCTCTAAACTTGCACAGTGTAAGCAGCCATGTGGGGGTGCTCACGACTGAACCCTCACAAACTATGCAAGAACAACAAGGGCTCTTCACCAGGGAACCACCTCTCCAGACCCTCGGTTTTTTGTTTTGTTCTGTTTTGTTTCTGAAACCAGAAAGCTAAAAAGATAAAGCTAATTTGGAGACGAGCATCCATTCCCTATGCAGGTGACATGAACACAGCATGCGACATCTCATCTTGTTAAAAGTGCAATGTAAAAACCAAGACTTTTATCTTCAAGACTCAAGGGCACACTCACCCTTGTATGCCTTGGACTCCTTCTTAGCTCTCTCAAGTTACTGAAGAGCGAACTTTAAGCTGCAAAGCTCTTCTGGGTGTTGATTTTAGAAATGAACAGATTCCCTCTATACTGTCAAAAACGTCCAGGGTCTGGTACGAACTAGAGTCTGCCATACGGGCACCATGTGTCTTACGGAGAGTTATCATGGTATTGATAGGAGGCAGCCTGGCCTGTCTTCTGTTGGTGTTATCATATTTTCACAAAGAAGCACAATTAAACACGGTTGTAAACATGTTTTTCTTACCTTGGCATTGATAACCCTGTTTCCCAAATACTCCCCTGTTCAAGACAAAAGGGAGAAAAATTACTGTCAGTCAAATGGTTCAGTAATAACATCTATAATTATACTTCTCTAGAAGAAGTGTGTTCCCTGGCCCCTTATGAAAAACATCTCTTCGGGGAAGAGGTACAGAAAGTGTGCTGTTCTGAGCCCTTGTTTATTACCAGGAGGCACAAAGAACACCAGCTGATGGATTAGACCGCTCCTGGTGATATAAACAGGAGGTGGTGAGGGTTCCCGTTTCTCCTCCCTTCAGCTGTCTCCTAAATCCTTAGTGAAAAGCAACTCAGCTCCTCCATTCACTCACACACACACACACACACACACACACACACACACACACACACACACTGCAGCTACCTGGCTCCAGCACTCTCCCTTGTCTTATCTCTACATCTCCCGCTGAAATCCACAGGGGGGCAGACGTGGTGCCATCATCTCCTTTCTGTTCATATTGATTTATGACTCACCCTGATGTGTTCTATGGTAGTGTGTGTGTGTGTGTGTGTGTGTGTGTGTGTGTGTGTTGGGGTCGGGAGTTGTAATTCTGTTTACAAATGCCATAAGTATGCTTAACCTTGACTCTCTTTGAAAGTAATTATTGCTTACATTTATTTTCTGCTATAGACTTGCCACGGCTTGTTCAGGCTTACTTCTTGTAAGACAGTGCCCCAAGTCTTTAGAATTTCTCAACCTTTAATTACATTAGTTCCTAACTGCTGGAGATGAGATGGTGGTAGAGGACCACTGGACGCCATGGCCTTCCTCCGGATGCCATATGTCTGGACACCACTGAGAACGAGGCTTTCTCACCACGATTATTCCTCATAACTGATCACACGATCCATGCCTTCCTCAAAGCATTAATAACTTCCTCAAAAATAATTTTCCTTTCTCCTCAGCCAGGTTTTCTAATTTATCAATTGATTGACTCTCCTCTCTCTCTGATTCATGCTCTTTCATCTATTAGCATCTTCAATAGAGTAACTAGTATACGAAATAATATCTAACATTTGGGTCCGTAAATTACTTAGTTTTGCTATTATTTTAGTAGGAGTTTAAACCTGTTAAAAGAGGATCAATGTATCGAATAGGAGGCAAAAGTCAGATCTGAAGAATAGTATCCATTATGTTTTCTCCTGAAACCACACATAAGCCAAAGAAGCCTCCAGCAGCAAGCCCAGGGATGGAGGTGAAAGTGGGGTGGGGTGGGGGTAAGCAGGCTGTCTCACCAGATGAACTCTCGGCAATGAGAGCAGTAGGTGGGCTGCCTCAGGTACGTGGCCATGAACTTATGTCCGTTCACTTGATGGACTCGTCTTCGCATAGCCCTTTGGCGCTTCCTGGTAAAATGCTTGAAGATGCGGTCTCTCTGGAGAGTGGCTGTGTGTTACAAGAAAGGAAGACATGGGCTGAGGATATGACTCAAAAAGTACTCACCACACAATCATCAGGACCAGAGTTCAAATCCCCTTAAATAGCTTGGATGGTAACACAGGTCTGTAATCTGAGCTCTGGAGGAACTTGTGTAGAGACAGGAGGAACTTTAGGGTTCCTTGGCAAACCAATTTAGTCTTCACTTCTGCCAACCTTAGAACCCAAATGATGGGGTTGTCCAAACACAGTCGGCA